>NC_133655.1:149395853-149703518 GCF_009905375.1 Apium graveolens
CCTGCTAATCCGATGCCCGCCCCGCCTCATATTGTGCATGCTTTGTGCCTAACAAGTTTTTGGCGCCGCTGCCAGGGACTCGGTATTAATTTGTTTAGTTTATGTACTTGACATCAGTGGTCATTAGGATTCATTGATTAAGACTTGTTACTTACTGCTTCCGGTTGTGTTTCAGGTACTCTAGCGAGCGTTTATGCAAATATGTTCTCGCACTCGCAAGGGAAATCTGGATAAAGCTGAGGAGATAGATAAAGCTCTTGACTTTCTGGAGAAGATAGTTTTTGAAGATTCAGATAAAGAGAGTGAAAAGAAAGAACCTGAAACAATGGGTGATCGTCTAGCTCAAGCTGATCAAGCTCTTATGGACTTTTCTCGGCCTAAAATTGATGACATTCAGTCAAGCATCATTCATCCGGCTATTCAGGCCAATACTTTTGAAATCAAGCCGGGCACTATTCAGATGGTGCAGAATTCTGTTTCTTTTGGAGGGGCTGCGACTGAAGATCCCAACATGCATATCAGGAATTTTGTCGAGATTTGTAGTACTTTCAAATATAGTGGTGTCACTGATGAGGCTATCAAGCTGAGGCTTTTCCCATTCTCTCTGAGGGACAAAGCTAAGGACTGGTTACATTCTTTACCAGCTGGTTCCATCACTACTTGGGAAGATCTTGCGCAAAAGTTTCTGGTGAAGTACTATCCAATGGCCAAAATTGCAGCTATGAGGAGTGCTCTTACTTAGTTTGCGCAGCAACCAGGAGAATCTATGTGTGAAGCTTGGGAGCACTACAAAGAGATGTTGAGAAAGTGTCCACATCAAGGGATGCCTGACTGGATGGTGATCACTGGTTTCTACAATGGTTTGGGGTTCCAATCTCGACCCATGCTCGATGCAGCTTCTGGAGGTGCCTTGTGGGCCAAAAGCTATACTGAGGCCTATAATCTCATTGAAACTATAGCTGCAAATGAGTATCAAAACCCAACTCAAAAGATGATGACTGGGAAAGTAGGAGGTATTCTGGAAGTTGATGCAGCTACAGCTATTGCAGCACAGCTCACGGCGCTGACTATGAAGGTCGATTCTTTAACCAACTATGGCGTAAATCAATTATCTAGTGTCTGTGAGCTTTGTGCAGGCTCTCATGCTACGGATCAGTGTTCTCTTGTTACTGAATTTGTTCAGTATGTGAACAATTTCCAGAAACCGCAGCAGCCTGTGCCCGCTACTTATCATCCTAATAACAGAAATCATCCCAATTTTAGCTGGAGCAATAATCAGAATGATGTTCAGCAGTCATATCAGCAAGCTGCAAATAAACAGTTTAATCCACCTGGATTCCAGCAACTTTAACAATTTGCTCAAAGGCAACCATATCCTCAACAAGGAGGTGCTGCTCCACCTTCTAGTGCTGACTTCGAGGAGTTAAAGCTGTTGTGCAAAAGTCAGGCTGTTTCTATCAAGACCTTGGAAAATCAAATTGGACAAATAGCCAATGCCTTGCTCAATCATCAACCTGGCACACTTCCCAGCGATACTAAAGTGCCAGGCAGGAAGGAAGCTAAAGAGAAAGTCAAAGCTGTCACCTTAAGGTCTGGAAAAGTTGCTGATGCTGAAAAAGCAAAAGATGAAGAGATGAAGTTGTAGATGAAGAAGGAATGCAAAAGGAGAAAGAGGGGGAACCAAGGAAGACTACTATTGAACACACTCTGTTTGAGGGTAATATAGGGGAGAAACAACTCTATCCTCCACCACCTTTTCCTAAGCGATTGCAAAAAGAAAAGCTGGATATGCAATTTGGTAAGTTTCTGGAGGTGTTCAAGAAACTTCACATTAACATACCTTTCGCTGAGGCTCTTGAGCAAATGCCTAGTTATGGGAAATTCATGAAAGGTATTCTCTTAAGGAAGGTGAGACTGGATGCTCTTGATACCATTGCTCTGACGGAAGAGTGCGGTGTCGTGCTGCAACAAAAGTTACCTCCAAAGCTTAAGGATCCAGGTAGCTTCACCATTCCTTGCACCATTGGAAAATTGTTATTTGACAAGTGCCTTTGTAATTTGGGAGAAAACATCAATCTGATGCCGTTGTCTATCTTCAAAAAGCTGAATTTGCCTGATCCGAAGCGCACCTACATATCTCTACAATTGGCTGATCGTTCGATTACATACCCACGAGGCATCGTGGAGGACGTGCTAGTAAAGGTGAAAAAGCTCATCTTTCCTGCAGATTTTGTCATTCTGAATTTTGAGGAAGATAAGAAGATTCCCATAATCTTGGGAAGTCCATTCTTGGCTACAGGTCGTACCTTGATAGATGTGCAAAAAGGTGAACACACTATGAGGGTGCAAGATCAAGATGTGACATTCAATGTGTTCAATGCGATGAAATTCCCTACGGAAGATGAGGAGTTCTTAAAGGTGGATTTGGTCGATTCTGCAGTTACTTCAGGACTTGATCATGTGCTAAGGTCTGATGCCTTATAAAAAGCCTTATTGGGGGATTTTGACAATAAAGATGATAAAGGCAATGAGCACTTACAATATCTAAATGCTTCTCCTTGGAAACGGAAGCTAGACATGCCATTTGAATCTCTTGGAAATACTGATCTCAGGAATGCTGAGGGAAAGCTCAAACCATCTATTGAGGAAGCGCCTACTTTGGAGCTTAAACCATTGCATGAACACTTGAGGCATGCTTTTTTAGGTGATGCATCTACTTTGCCTGTTATTATTGCATCTGACCTTTCAGGTAGCTACAATCAGATTTGCATTGCACCAGAAGATCAAGAGAAGACTACTTTCACTTGTCTATTTGGCACATTTGCTTTTCACAAAGTTTCTTTTGGCTTATGTGGTGCACCTGCCACTTTTCAGAGATGCATGATGGCCATATTCTCTGATATGATTGGAAATAATGTCAAAGTGTTCATGGAATACTTCTCCGTCTTTGGACATTCGTATGATGAATGCTTGAATAATCTCCGTTTGGTGCTCAAAAGGTGTATTGAGAGTAATTTGGTGCTCAATTGAGAAAAATGTTACTTCATGGTGCAACAAGGCATCATTCTTGGGCATAAGGTCTCTAGTAAAGGTCTTGAGGTGGATAAATCCAAAGTGGACGTCATTGAAAATCTTCCGCCACCTATTTCTGTGAAAGGAATCCGTAGCTTTCTTGGTCATGCGGATTTTCATCGGCGTTTCATCAAGGACTTCTTTAAGATATCTAAGCCGTTATGCAACTTGCTCGAGAAAGATGTGCCTTTCAAATTTGATGATGAATGCTTGACAGCATTCGAGACTCTCAAGAAGAATTTAATCATCGCACCCGTTGTTATGACACCTGATTGGAGGGAACCTTTTGAGATGATGTGTGATGCAAGTGATTATGCAGTGGGAGCAGTTCTTGGGCAGCGAAAGACTAATATCTTTCATGTGGTCTACTATGCTAGTAAGACGCTAAATGGATCTCAACTGAACTACACCACTACTGAGAAGGAGCTCTTGGTTATAGTTTTTGGTTTCAAAAAATTTCGATCTTATCTACTTGGGACAAAGGTGACAGTGTTCACTGATCACGCTGCCATCCGCTATCTGGTCTCAAAGAAGGATTTGAAGCCTAGACTTATTCGTTGGGTTCTCTTACTACAGGAAATTGAGTTAGAGATCAAGGATCGAAAAGGTACTGAAAATCAAGTAGCTGACCATCTCTCTAGATTGGAGAATCTCGATTCTACTTCACATGATAAGACATTGATTAACGAATCTTTTCTGGATGAGCAGTTGTTCGCAATTCAAGAGGAAGAGCCATGATTCGCAGACATTGTGAACTATCTTGTTAGCAATATAATGCCTCCTAATATGAATGCGGCTCAAAAGAAGAAGTTTCTGCATGAGGTGAAGTGGTACATGTGGGATGAACCATATTTGTTTAGACAAGGAGCTGACAGATCATCAGGATTTGTATCCCATTCTGTGAGACGGAGGGGATATTACGAGACTTTCATTCCACAGTTTATGGTGGACATTATGGTGGTGAAAAGACAGCAGCTCGTATTCTTCAAGCAGGTTTTTTCTGGCCTACATTGTTTAAGGATGCACATCAGTTCGTTTTAAGGTGTGATCGTTGCCAAAGAGTTGGGAATCTTTCCAGAAAGGATGAGATGCCTTTAAATATGCTACTTGAAGTTGAGGTCTTCGATGTTTGGGGAATCGATTTTATGGGACCATTTATCTCATCTTCCAATAATCAGTACATCTTGCTGGTAGTCGATTATGTCTCGAAATGGGTAGAAGTCAAAGCTCTACCGACTATTGTTGCAAATGTAGTGTTGAGTTTTCTTCATAAGAAGATATTCACAAGGTTTGGAATGCCACGAGTTATCATAAGTGACGAAGGGTCACATTTCTGCAATCGTAAGTTCACTTCTATGTTGCAACGCTACAATGTGAATCATCGTATTGCTACAGCCTATCATCCGTAAACTAATGGTCAAGATGAAGTGTCTAATAGAGAGATCAAGTGCATTCTAGAGAAAGTTGTTTGTCCGTCAAGGAAATATTGGTCTTTGAAGCTCGATGAAGCTGTTTGGGCTTATAGAATAGCATACAAGACTCCACTTGGGATGTCCCCGTTTTAACTTGTCTATGGTAAGGGATGTCATTTACCTACGGAGCTTGAGCATAAGGCTTATTGGGTATTGAAGAAGTTAAACCTTGATCTAGATGCAGCTGGGAAGAAGCGAATGCTTCAGTTAAATGAACTTGATGAATTTCGTCTTCAATCGTATGAAAACAACAAAATGTACAAGTAAAAGGTAAAAAATGTGGCATAACAGGAAGCTATCGCCTAAGTCATTCGTGCTGGGGCAACAAGTTCTTCTATTCAACTCTCGTCTCCGACTTTTTCTTGGAAAGTTGAAATCAAGGTGGTCTGGACCATTTATCATCAAAACTGTGTTTCCACATGGAGCGGTGGAGATTTTTGAGAACGATCTGGGCCAAGCATTCAAAGTAAATGGTCAGAGATTGAAGCACTATTATGGGGATACGGTAAACTGTGAAGTGGTTAGTGCTGTTTTATTGTCAATTTGATCGCATAACTCCATGTCAAGCTAATGACGTAAAAGAAGTGCTTCTTGGGAGGCAACCCAAGATATGAGACCATAGGACACCTTAGAAAGTAGTACTTTATCCAAAAACAAAAAAAAAATCAGAAAAAAAGTTGCAGAATTTTTTTTCCAGAAGCCTAGCAAGCGCCCGCATGCTAAGAGCGCGCGACCGCGTGCCAGCAGGCGCCTGCGTGCTGGTGTCACGCGTGCGTCCCTGACTGTTGAAAAATCATTTTTCATCCCAAAAAAACAAAAAAAAATATTCACAAAAAAATATAACCCATTAACCCACAATTTCCCCCCCACACCTTGCCACAATCCCTACTCATAATCAAATTCTAACCCTAATTTTTCCCTATAAATACATACAACCTCTCCGTACACATCCCACACACTTTCACTATACAAAATCTCTCCTACACACCAAACACAAACTCTCCAACTCTTATTCTCAGTTTTTATGGCCCCAAAGAGATCACGAACTGTGGGTAGCAGCAGCACCAACCCGACTGCTACTGATTCTTTGAGGAATACTGCTTCGAGGCTCCGATTTTTGGATAGGGCTGCTGAAGAAGAGTACACCAAGCTTCTGAGTAAGCCTATTATGAGGGATAAGGGGTTCTTGGCATCATGGAGGGATGGTGAGTTGCTACCGATGATTGCTGAGAAGGGATGAATTACATTCTGCAAGTCACCTGAGGCGGTTCCGATGAGTATCGTTCGCGAGTTCTATGCGAACGCCAAGGCCGACAAGAATGGGTTTTCTGTTGTTCGTGGGTTTACTGTTGATTATCAGCCCGAGGTGATTCGCCGGGTGATTGGACAGCGACAAAGAAAACCACAAGAGGAGCATTGGAATGCAAAGGCCCTTGAGGACTTTGATTTGGACTTGATTATTGCTACTCTCTGTCAGCCGGGCACAGTGTGGAAGTTCAAAAGGGGATCCAATGATTATCGTAGTTTCTCTACGGTCATGATGAACAGGTATGCTCGTGCTTGGAATGCATTTATATGTTCTAATATTCTTCGTTCTTTGCATGCACATGAGGTTACAGTGGAGAGGGCGAGGTTGTTATGGGGAATTCTGAATGATGCATATTATGTGGACCTTGGTGAGTACATCTACCAAGGGATTTTGAAGTTTTTGAGGGGTAAATCGCAAAACTCTATCCCGTATGCCTCTATTGTCATGAAGCTTTGCAAGGCAGTTGGAGTCCAGTGGCCTTCTTATGAGCAGTTGTAGATGTCTGTTGCTCCTATTCATTTATCGACTTTGAATGCGATGCAGGAGTGGACGGGTGGAGAGTCCGAGTCACATAGTTTGGGGTATAACCTTCCAGGAGGAGTTCCAGCAGCTGGTGCTACCATGGCTAGGCCCAGTCAGGCTCAGGGAGAGGCAGGCTCTTCGAGAGCTCAGGGAGGAGATGGTTCAGGATTGCTGATGTCCAGTACAGGAGGCTTTCAAGGAGGATGGATGCGATGTATGAGTCGCAGAGTCGGTTTGCGGAGGAGCTCACCCAGGAACTTGGGACTGCATTTAGAGGCCTTGGAGCTAACATCCAGTGGCCCATTTTTTGGTGAGGATTCTGCTTATCAATCTCCTAACACTCCACCCTCTGAGGGTGATGATGATGATGATTTGTCTGAGTAGGTATACCCTGTGTTCCTTTCTATTACCTTCACTGGGGATAGTTGTTAGGTCCCAATGTGTTTGTAGAAGGGGGGGTTGAATACAAACAGTACCAAATAATCGAATAAAATGCGGAATAAAAAATGTGAAACAAAATTCAAGTTAAATAAAAATATTATTAAACTTGAAGTGTGTTACAACAACTGTATCGATTACAAGGTATTAATCTCAAATCAATTATTACAAATCTAGAATAAATTCGACATGAACTTTTTCTATTTTTGCAATAATTAGAATCAAATGCTAAACGCGATTTGAGATTAAGTTCTAGGGATTTTGATCCGCTAGATTGTTACACAAGAACAAGATAAATAATTCTAGTGGTTTGGATTTAACATTAACAAACTAGAAATTGATCTTGAATTTCTGCAGAGAAGATGATTTTATATTTCAAGGCGGCTGCTCTTTTGTTCTTGACTTGTGTGTATGATTAAATGATATGCTGCTTCTCTGCTTCTATTTAAATCAACAAACGAATAGAATTGACTTGGCATGACAATCCTATAGCTGGCAAGACTTTCGGTGAGACAATTGAATGAACTAGCAAGACAATCTGAATGAACTAGCATGACAATCAGAATGAACTAGCAAGACAATCATCCTCCTAGAGTAACTTTCGGTGTGACAATTGAATATGGCCTAGCATGACAATCGGTATGACAATCCTGATTGTCATGCTAGTTCATTTTCAATTGTCTTGCTGATTTAATGCTTAAATTTAATCCAATTAAGCTTCTGAAAATTCCTAAAATTCCTAGAATTAATTCAGAATTAATTAATCAATTAATTCAATTAATAAATAAATTATTCTTCGCAGATATAATTTATTTTCTTAATTAAATTAGATGACTTAATTAATTAATAGAGAATTAATTCTAGTCTTGAGCAGCGACCATTCTTCTGCAAATCTTCTGAAAATCACTGAAAATTATGAATCAATTCCATCACTTCAACGTTGACACTCGATGTACTGTCTGGTTCATGAGTGACTAACTTCCGTGACGTTTCTTCATGTCTTGACTTTGACACTTTGATTTTCTTCAAATTAAATCCTTGTAATTAATGATACTCTGACGAGATCTCTGTCACTTGATTAAATCCACGATCTTGATTTATATCACTGAGGCATGATCAACTTCTTGAACTTCTTCCAGTGAATTAACTCCTCAAGTCTGTAGATGAACCTTGTTTCTGAATCCTTTGACAGATATTACTTTGCGAGATCTCTCTGACGGTCGATCCACTATTTACTTATTACATTCTTATTTGAGTTGAGTTGAATCCTCGAATATACAAATAGGTCTATGACATATGACTTACAATCTCCCCCTATTTGTTTGTTAGACAATAACACACAAATACCTAGAGGATAACTCAACTAACAAATAAGAAAAAGATATAAATATACATGCAAAGTAAATAGTAGAAAAGTTCTGGATGAGATTTAACATTTTCCAGATTCCAAGTAGATGTTCCTCTAGACTGAACATATCTTCAAGTAGTTCCATCTTCATTTGTACAACCACATTTCCTGTTGAGAAGCCCATATCTCTTGCTTCTCCCCCTATGAGAATCAACTGATTAAAGAAGATCACCTTCGTTTTACCACCTCTCCCGTACAATAGGATCCGCAGATAAAAACCAATGGTACTCCCCTAACTGCTTCTTCCCTTACTAGGAAATCACCTTGTGTTTACCACCTCTCCCGTACAATAGGATCCGTAGTTACAAACAACAATGGTGTGGTGTAGTGTACATGTAGGATCTTTTTCTTCCTCCCTGCTATTTCTCCCCCTTAGTTGAGGAATCCTCCAAACTATTACTTAAGCTTTTATCTCCCCCTTAAAGAAGGAATGTATGCCGTCGTCTGAAGAAGTTCTCATATTTCACTTGGTTGGAAAAGAAATAACAAGTAGTTTCTCTTTCTTCCTCACTGTGAGTGTGTGATTGTGTTTAGTGTACCTCACATGAGTTTCACTCTTCTCTCCACTCGTGTTTACACTCATTCTCACAAGTGTATCACTCTTCTCTCATAGCTCCATAATCCAGCTGTACCTGCAAGGAAAATCACCTTAGCCATCCTTAAGGAGGTCACAGGTGGTGCAATGGGAGTTCGCAAATCCCCATCCTTGTTAAACTCGTCAGATGAATCTGAGTCATAATCTACAAGTTGCTAGTTTCCCTTTTAGGGTTCCAGATTTGAATTCTGGGAAGGTAAACAATGATCCAAAGAATTTAGCATAAAGATCAAAGTTCCCTTCTAATGTCTGTGAAGACATTTCCTTGTGACTCATCAGGTAATATCTGAATCATTGTCAACAAGTTGCCGATCTGCGCCTATGTCAGATCCACTATCCGCAGATGCATCCAGGGGATTTAAGCCTGGGGAGGTAGACACTGACCACTAACATATGGCTTTTGGATCAGTATCCTCTCCTAACACCTGTAAAGGCTATTGGTCCACTAACGAACCTTGAACAATCGAATCTGACCTTAAAATGGTCGAAACTCTTGTTTCCGTCAACTCATCCTTTGTGTGTGTAACCTCTCCTTGTGCATCAAGAATTGATTATGTTTGAAGTGGTGACACTACATCGGATACCTTGGCCGACAGGAAAAATTCAATAGACGCACCCTGTTGAGAGAATGAATCTAGTAACTGTTTTTGTGCCTTTTCAGCCATTACATCTTTTTGAGAAGATGTATGGGGGCTAGCAGTTGTCTCGGTTTAAATACTACTCATCTATGTAGGAGACAGAGCTACTAGGTTGACTACAGAACCTTCCTTATGTGGTGCACTAGGCACTATCTCCCTCACGCTCATTCATACTATATTTAGTGGTAAGAGAGTGTTGGTTGGTTCTGTTTTTTTTGTTTGTCTTTACAGTCTGGGATAGACGTTGTGGGTTTTCAACCTCATGACTGTCAATGAAAGAAAGTCAATGGAGACTGAACCTGTATCATAGAACATATGGTAATAGAGAGAAAATGATTTACAATAGTGATTTCAAAAGATTTTACATGAAATAAGAAATCACTAATGTAGAAAGAAGTTTAATTTTGTTTTTCAATATGAATGAGTTTTTGATAAAACATTGATCACTTAGGGTAAAGTCTAAGTAATTCTCATTCATGTCAAAAGCTTATAAATATCTGCAACATAATGTTAACAACATATCATTGACCGATACTTGTCAAGTACTTTAGATACTAATTGTTATGTTGCATTAACAATATATCACTGCACATATAAAACAATATGATTGTGCCTAGTGATAAGATAGTTATTAATATGACGACTCTACTTATTCATATAAAACTGTAGCTGCAGTTAGAGTGTCATACCATGTCGTTGACAATTACTTGAGCAGTATACTAGTTCATATCAACCTGAAGTGAGATTGTGAAGAAGAGATTGCATAGTCCAATAGATCTGCAGCTGCAAAGTCCATGAACTGTGGTGCACTGACTTCCTCTTTTAACTCACCAATCAGGAGTACACTTGTACACATCTTACTAGAGTACAATTCCAAGTGTAATGTGCAGCAGGTGCCTGATATGTCATAATATTCTCAAGTCTCGTCACTGGTGCTATATGTTAGATACTGCTTCCTGATAATAACCTAGCACAATATACAAAATTACAATGATAACATTCCCAGCTTGTAAACAGCCATATCCCTCAGATAAACCTTTGCTGTTATCTCCAAAGGTAACCAGGGGGCCAGCTTTCTCAATCCACATTTGATAGCAGGGCTCTATCTCCGGTCATATGTCTTGATGATCCACTGTCAAGAATCCACACTACCGGTTACACCTGTTTAATGCCCTGCACTTCAAATGGATTAGACCTTCTTCGGAACCCAAACTTGGTTGGGCCCGGCATACTTGTAGAACTGTCCTTTATCAGGCAAAACAACATTTTTAATTTTAATTGTCTCAACTTTCTCAATGACTGAACATTTGACCTTGTAAACAGCCTTAACAAATTTCTGTTTAAGCTTAGGCACAAATGTCTCCTTTCTAGCCTTAGAAGGACTAGCAGTCTTAGACCTATCATGCTTCTTGTTATTCACATGCTGACGAGGAGTAGTCTTATCATTAGACACATGCTTACCATTAAAATAAGCATAGATCATATTAAAAGCACAAGACATACAATTAGCAACACCACATGCTTTATGAGAGTGATTAACAGCAGGCAATTTATGCATGGTAGACATGGCATTATTGTTATCCAACTCATGTGTGTCTGAGTTAGTCTCAGTTGCTTTCACAACTTTGACTGGAACTTTCGACTCACTTGACTTGGAAACAATCTTCTCATTAGCATGATCTTCAGCACGTATTTCTTCTTGAATAACAGAAGAGGTCGCATCAAATGGTTCAGCAATTGATGCTTTATAGAGGGGTTCATCAACACCCTTAAGCACATGTGGTACTTCCCTCCCTTTAGCACAGACATGAGGAGGGGAGTTTATGCCTAATTCTCCAATAGCAGCATTGTAATCATATCCTATTCCAGATGTTTGATTAACAGCTTGCTTACTGTAGAACTCTTTAGCCTTCGAACAAGAATTGAAGTAGGCTCTAACCTTAGTCTCAAGACCGGTGATCTTGTCTTTGAGAATAGTTTCGAGTTTTCTATAACAGTCAACTCTATTCTCTAGAAAAGATACCTGTTCTTTTAATTTGTCTTGATTAATGTGCACAAGTCTTAATTCATTGACCTCTTTCTCAAGGTCTGTGATCTGTAAACTTAACAGTTCATTATCACGACGTGCACAATCTAAGTTACCTCTTAGATGATAAACCATTTCAGCATCAGAAAGTTTTACCTCTATTCTTGACGATGAAGCTTTTCCATCAATAGCCATAAGAGCAAGATTTCCTTCATCTTCATCTTCACTGTCAGTATCATCCCAGCTTCTTCCCTTTGCCAGATAAGCCCTTTCAGAGTTCTTTCTTACTTGCTTTGGCTTCCTACATTCTGTGGCAAAGTGTCCCAACTCATTGCAGTTATAGCATCTAATGGTGCTTCGATCAACCATCCCTGTTTTGTATCCACCACTGCTGGTGTTAGAGGATGAAGATCCACCTTTCTGGAATTTGTTGTAGTTGGACTTGTACTTAAGCTTGGGATTCCTCTTGAATCTGACATGGGAGAATCTCTTGACAATTTGGGCCATTGACTCGTCTTCCAATTGCTCCAGCTCTTCCAAGGAATAAAAATCATCACTTGATTGATTTATAGTAGGAGGATCATATTCTGCTACTAACTCATTTTCCTCACCCTTGGAAAACTGTACCATTCTTTCTAACTGTTGAGATTGTTGTTGTTGTTGACCTTCAGCTACAAGTGCATTAGATGTGCTGACCATTCTATCCTTCCCGTAGACTTCCTTCTGTTGAATCTGCTCCAACTCATAAGTTTTTAACACTCCATAGAGCCTGTCCAAAGAAATCTCACTCAGATCTCTAGCTTCTCTAATGGCAGTGATTCTATGTTCAAGATGAGCTGGCAGTGTTAAAAGGAACTTTTTGTTGACCTCCCTGATTGAATAATACTTTCCATTGATGTTCAGGTTGTTGATCAACGCATTGTACCTCTCAAACACTTCAGTAATTCCTTCTCCTGGATTTGATTTGAAATGTTCATATTCAGAGGTTAGGATTTCCAACTTGTTCTCCCTAACTTCCTCTGTGCCTTCATTAATCACCTCAATAGTTTCCCACATGTGTTTGGAATTTTTACAGTTCATCACATGTCTGTTCATCAAGGGATCAAGGGAATCAATTAATATTAATTGAAGGCTGGCATCCAAGGAGGCTTCTTCCTTCTCAGCAGGAGTAAAATCTTCAGGCTCTTTTGGATAGGTTCTAGCTTCAGTAGTCACCACACCATCTATTATTACCTCCGGTTCAATAACCATCGGAGTTTTTATACCCTTCTTTAACAAGTTTGAATATTTGGGATTTGCAACTTGTAAGAATAATAGCATCTTCTTCTTCCACATGATATAATTCTCTTTATCAAATTGTGGAATTTTAACGGTTCCAACTTTATGTGAAGTCATTATGAATTTTTGAATAAATAAAAATTCAAGGAGTTGAAAAATCACAAAAGTCTAGGATCTTGATTTGTTCGTTAATCAGAAGGCTCTGATACCAATTGTTAGGTCCTAATGTGTTTGTAGAAGGGGGGGTTGAATACAAACAGTACCAAATAATCGAATAAAATGCGGAATAAAAAATGTGAAACAAAATTCAAGTTAAATAAAAATATTATTAAACTTGAAATGTGTTACAACAACTGTATCGATTACAAGGTATTAATCTCAAATCAATTATTACAAATCTAGAATAAATTCGACATGAACTTTTTCTATTTTTGCAATAATTAGAATCAAATGCTAAACGCGATTTGAGATTAAGTTCTAGGGATTTTGATCCGCTAGATTGTTACACAAGAACAAGATAAATAATTCTAGTGGTTTGGATTTAACATTAACAAACTAGAAATTGATCTTGAATTTCTGCAGAGAAGATGATTTTATATTTCAAGGCGGCTGCTCTTTTGTTCTTGACTTGTGTGTATGATTAAATGATATGCTGCTTCTCTGCTTCTATTTAAATCAACAAACGAATAGAATTGACTTGGCATGACAATCCTATAGCTGGCAAGACTTTCGGTGAGACAATTGAATGAACTAGCAAGACAATCTGAATGAACTAGCATGACAATCAGAATGAACTAGCAAGACAATCATCCTCCTAGAGTAACTTTCGGTGTGACAATTGAATATGGCCTAGCATGACAATCGGTATGACAATCCTGATTGTCATGCTAGTTCATTTTCAATTGTCTTGCTGATTTAATGCTTAAATTTAATCCAATTAAGCTTCTGAAAATTCCTAAAATTCCTAGAATTAATTCAGAATTAATTAATCAATTAATTCAATTAATAAATAAATTATTCTTCGCAGATATAATTTATTTTCTTAATTAAATTAGATGACTTAATTAATTAATAGAGAATTAATTCTAGTCTTGAGCAGCGACCATTCTTCTGCAAATCTTCTGAAAATCACTGAAAATTATGAATCAATTCCATCACTTCAACGTTGACACTCGATGTACTGTCTGGTTCATGAGTGACTAACTTCCGTGACGTTTCTTCATGTCTTGACTTTGACACTTTGATTTTCTTCAAATTAAATCCTTGTAATTAATGATACTCTGACGAGATCTCTGTCACTTGATTAAATCCACGATCTTGATTTATATCACTGAGGCATGATCAACTTCTTGAACTTCTTCCAGTGAATTAACTCCTCAAGTCTGTAGATGAACCTTGTTTCTGAATCCTTTGACAGATATTACTTTGCGAGATCTCTCTGACGGTCGATCCACTATTTACTTATTACATTCTTATTTGAGTTGAGTTGAATCCTCGAATATACAAATAGGTCTATGACATATGACTTACAATAGTGAAGATATTAAGTTTGGGGGTGGTAGTTAAGGAACATATTTGTATGTGTGTCATGTAGTCGCATTTTCATGTTAGTTTAGTTCATATAGTTGCATATTTTTTCCATATAGTTTTTGTTAAGGATTTATAGCTTTATTTATCATGTCATATAGCTCATGCATATACAATGATCCCTTTGTGTTGCTTTACCGATTAATATGTGATATTGATGGGAGTGTAGTGATAGCGTTAGAGTGATGTTAAATCTTGTTAGGTTGACATGCATGCTACAAACACTTGTAATTTCACTAAGCCTTAGAGTATGCTTAAGGACTAGATCGTTGTCATGGTTTGATGGTTTTTGAGGTTAATCTATTGCTTATGCTTAGAATACATGATAGGCTCTTAATGATAAAAGACATGAAAAGATAAAAATTGGAGAAAAAAAAGTTGGAGTTCATTGCTAGTTGTGGCTAGGCGTCAAATGGCTAGTAGCCGGCTCGTATTGTATACGAGTAGTCTAGGGTTGAGCAAGATGGAGCGAAACGCACTTGCTCAGAAATTGAAAAAAAAAGAAAAAAATATTGTTTAATGCATAATTGATCACGAGTGGGCTCTTTGGTATTCGAGTTATTAAGTTCTTAGGGGACTTTGTGCCTAGTGACCTAAGGCTTTTATAGTCTGGGATCCGCTAACCTAACGCTCGCTAAATGGATACCATTGCATAAGTCTTTTGTGGACTTTACTCATTGCACGATCAAATAAGCATTTGTTTTATTTGTTGAATAAAAGCATGATTCCGTAATAAACTCCAACAATCTTGAAGTGTTATAAGTCATTTTATGTCTAGAATATATTCTTCGTATAAGCTTGTGATTGCCTTGAGGATAATAAAGTTATGGTGATTGATCTAGTTTCGAAACATATATGTTAAGCATTCGCACACACTACGTTTCTAGTTGTATGTTTGCTTGCGTGATTTGATTGATCTTTAGTCGCCTAATTAAATTTGTTGATATGTCATGTGTTGGTTGGTTTAGTCATCGCGAGGGGATCGCTGCATTCATATAAGTTACATTCATGCATGTTTTATTTTAAGTTTGAGTCTGTGATGCTTGAGGACAAACATCGATTCAAGTTTGGGGGTGTGATAAGTGGCATTTTATACCACTTAGAGCATCTCATAACGGCTTGAATTGGTGTCTTGAACTCAAGTATTTTGTGTATTTGACGTGTTTTCTAGTATTTTTGCATTTCAGGGTATAACTTGCTTAGATAGGTGGTTTTCATCAAATAAAGCTTAAGAAAGTGCTTGGAATCAGTCTAGGGGTGATGTGCGAAGAAATCAGCAAAAACAGAAGCAAAATAAAGTATTTTCCAGAAGTGTAGCTGGCGACCGCGCGCCAGGAGCAGGCAACCGCGTGGAGACAGCAGGCGACCGCATGCGTGCGGAATTTCAGAATCTAGATTTTATTAATTCAAGTACAATTGGGCTTCTGTTGGCGCTGGTTATCTTGGGCTATTATATAGACCTTATGGGAAGACGTTTTCTTCATCAAGAGCAAGGGAAAGAAGATTGAGAAGACCATTTTAGCACGCAACAATGAAGAACAGGAAGTATACGTTTATCTTGTGATGCTTTTCATTCGTTGTAACAGTGGATGCTAGTTTTCTTTATGCTTTGAACCTTAATACTCTTGTGATGTACTTCATTATTTATTAAGTATTTTTATTAGCCTTATATCGTTATGTTATTATCATGCTTTCATATGAACCCATGGTGATGATGGGTTCTATTATGCGCTTATCGTGATCATGGGATCCTAGCGGATTTACTATGGAATTTTTTAGTTAATTGTTTGATACCTTGGTATGTGGTGATTGTATGATATCTAGTATAGGTTGTGCTTATTCGTCTTATATACGTCGCGAATATGTAAGATAGCTTGTTAATCTCTTGTGAAGCGACAGTGAATCTTGAGATTTAGAACATGCCATGCTAGCATAGGTTCATGTATTGTATGCATGATTAGTGGGTAACTCTAACCGTTTTACTTGCCCTGTGTAATCATCATGAATAACTTGCGCTTAAATCGTTATGTTCTCAAATTCTGTAGACATATAGGGTCTCAACATAATTGATACCTATTCAACTTCTATCTTAATTATGGATGCTTGGTGAAATGGTATTCGTACAACGAAAGTTGGCATTTATCAGTTTCGTGTTGTTCGATTAATATCATCACCATTACATGCTAAGGTTAATAACAATAACTATTGAATGAAGTAGTAATGAAGTTAGGATCTCATGTGTGTTTAATATTGTTAATTCAAGTGTTTAATTCTCGTAGTGATTATTAGTTTACCAACCGTAATTGTTATTGTCTTGTCATTGAAGAATAATCATACATTGGTGAGTAAGTGTTAATAAAATATAATTAATCAGAGTCTCTGTGGGAACGAACTAGAAGTCATTCTATATTACTTGCGAACGCGTATACTTGCGTGATTTATTAGTGCATGCTTTGTGCCTAACAAATGCCTCCACATTAAATGCTTTAATGATTTGATCATAATCGCGTCCCTATGAAATTTATAATTATTACTTCCGACTTCATCTATGGCACGTAGAATAACAATCGATCCCGCAACGCTTCAACTTTGTCGATAGGAATATTATTCTTCACCAATCCTCTAGAAGAATCTTCTATTTCCTTCAATCATCCTCTAACCGCTCGAATCACAAATCTTTTTAAATTTTAATAATTTCATGAATTAGGTAAATAATATTTTAACATGTTGATTCAATCATTAATATTATTAAATAAAATTTATGTTCGTCTTTCAAGGAAAACTTTAAACTTTCTCCCTGCTGGGGGGGTCTACTTAGTCCTTCGAAGTAACAATACTGAGTCTATATCTATTCTTCTTTTTAGGTCATTTTTTATTTATAATAACAAGAATTTAAATAGTAATTCGATAACCAAATTGTAAAACTAATTTCATACAAAAATCTTCTGAAAGTTGATTAAGAAAATCTTTTTCGAAATCTCAATTTAAAATTTTAAAAATCAAATATTTGGCCGTCATTACTATATAAGTCACTTGCTATTCTTATGATCCATTAATGAGATATCTAATTAAAGGAATGCCCATGTACGGGTCTTTCCACTTCGGTATGTTCTCTACTTCTCCTTGAATTCTTTTCGTATTTATTAGTCGATGAAACTTTGAGGTACCGTTGTATACCATTTTATTCGTAATTCTACCGTAATGCTAACATCTGGTACTATCTTTGATATTCTTGTCATCGTCCTTCACGTTATGCTTACAACCACGCAGGCGATTCGACGTTCTGTCTATAGATAGGGTCGCACCTTCTTGCTAGTCTTACCTATATCTAGTAAGGTAAATATCATTCCTTACACAACTCCTGATATGTAATAAGAATCTTCTCGCAACGGTGGTGCCTTCACAACGTGGAACATTGGTTCTTCATCAGCTTCCATCAACTGGTTGCCTTCGGCGTGGAGCTCATCCTATTACCTAATTCTAACTTAAATCATACTAATATGCACCTAGCTTCCCTTACACGAGGTTCTTACCAGAATCAATCGCATTTTCTTTAAAACTAGATAAAAACTAGGGTAACATACCCAATCTCCGTCAAGCTTTCGATTCTTCATTACTGTAAAATCTCAGAATTCAATATACCTATAACGTTGCAATATTCGCCTTGCACTTTTCTTGACAACATCACATCTTACCAATTTCATATCGGATCTGCTAACCCTAATTCGCATTCAATTCGAACTAAAACTGAGTATGCCTAGGTCTTTCCTATCTCATATGACATATTACTCTTAACCTACTCTCACCTATTCCTATTTCAGTGACCAATAACCTGTAGCTCTGATGCCAACTTGTAACAACCCAAATCCGGGGTCAAGATTAGGTGTCACTAAACAATATTTACATAAAATAAAAGGATATTCAATTAACCCCTTGAATCCGGATCATTTACAGGTTATGGTATGAAACAAGAATTTAACCTTCTACAATTCACAACAACTACATTATGAGTGTAAATACCTTTATACTAACGTTCTTGTCATATTTTTCTAACGTCTTCTTCTACTCGCAGCGGAGATCTCTCTAACTTCTGCTGTCTAATGAAAGCTATTCACTTCTATCTTTATCTGCTTCTGAAAGCGATAAGAATTTACAAAGCAAGAGTGAGCCAAAAATGCCTAGCAAGTATATAATTTGAATGTCAAGCATTAATTTCAAAGGAAACTTTCTGGACAAAAGCTTTAAACAATTTTAAACAATTCTATTTATTTAAAGGAGTTGAGCGAATAAATGTTGGCTGTTACCAGCCTTTAATCATAAATCCAAAAGTGACAAGCGATTCCTAGATTCATCTCCTGAATCAGGGTTTTGTCCGGTTTTTGGAATCATAAAACTTTCGAGAGAGAATGCTGTTAATGGCGATCAATAACAAATTAGACTGGACACTAGTTCACACCTATATCCTGCTGATCATCCAGGATGCAGTGCAGATATATACGTACCTGTACAGATCTAGTCGGGTACCCAGGCCCTACGACCCGTCTCAAGGATCCGGTTATGTCCGGGTCCTTAGGATTAAGAACACTTAATCCCACACATCACTATCCAGCCCGTGGAGTATTTTGATCTCAAATCATTTTGAATTCAAAAAATCCCAATTCAGGGTTCGCAAATAACCCGAAAGAATGGGTATTTGTTCAAGAGAGCAATCGAATTATAGGAACAATAATGAAAACAACATGCAAAATAAGAGTAATTGCAGCGAAATGTAAAAAATTTAACTATTCTGGACTTAGAATAGGAACGAAGAAATAATTGCAGTATTTTAAAAGAAAGTTCAGGAATACTTGCCTCAATAAGCTTTAATCGTTATTACTGGTTGACTTTGGTTCGACTTGAACGTTCGACTTTAACGTCAAACTACTATCCCATTTTGGATACGATCCCAACACTCAGTCCCTTCGATTGGAACTTCGTTAATCTCGATGTCCAATCATTAGATCATTCCAAGTCCAACGTCAAATCTCGGGTCTTCCGACTAGGACCTAAAAGGTTAAAATACCCTAATTCAGATAATCGGTTCGTTTAACATCACACAACTATCCTATTCTACCTATACGATTTCATAACCCCATTCATATTTATATATATTATTGAAATATAAATAGCAATTATGGTTCATATCTTCAAAACTCGGTCCGGTATTTATTTTCGGAAAATACATATACTCTTCATTTTAAAAAATAGGGAATCGATTATTTATAAATTATCTTATCCCAACACGTAATTAGGTATCGTAAAATTTAAGTACATCACTTCGTTGGACGTCTCCGATAATTATAAGTTACGTTTCCGTATTTTCGGAATTAATTTCCCGAAAATCGGGCAGCGTCTCTTCTGTTTATCGGCCTACCCGTCGAACAATTCGACGTCAATCACAATCAACAACAATCGCAATCATCCATAATTCAACAATCCCAATCACCGATACGATTCAGTTATTTATTATTATTATCCGTATTTTTATGTTTTATTCATTGGACTCATATAAAAATCTTCACCGTCCACTGTCGGCTCGCCGAGACTCATCGCCGACGGTGATAAAATTTTGCGGGTACCCGATTAAATTTTCGGGTTTCCAATGCAAAATTTCACCGATTAATAATCTCGAGCAATTAAAATCATAATTCAAAAATCATAGAAATTCATTCGAATTTTATTTCCAAAAATTCATGATAGGGATTCAATTAACAACACAGAACCCCGACCATCCTAACACGAGGAGCACATGAAACAGGCGAAACACGCGCCACCACTTGCCGGAAAACACGGCGAGGGCGGCGACCGAAAAGAAACGAAATAGGGAGACACACGGCAGCAGCATAACCCACACACGCAACACACACAACTCAACACACACGACTCAACATACACAAAATAACGCATACTCACGAAATAATACACACAGACGCTCATTGAAACACACACATATACACATACACGCTTATATATATACACAGTCGAAGGGGAGCCACCAGGCCTCACCGGAATCAAGCGGCGGCTTGATCGGAAAAGAAACACGGCGGTAGAGAAGAAACGGGAACAGGGAACCGAAAATAAAGAAAGAGGAAGGGAGATTATCAGGGAAAGAGAAAAAGGCAAGAAGGAGTACATAAAGATTGAGAGAACGAGAGAGTCCAGAGAGATTTTCCGAGAGAGAGGAGAGATTAATCGATGAAGGCGGTGGTGATAGGATAAGGAGATAAGAATGGTACTAATAATCCGGTTTCTTTCGTTTCTTATCTAAATCTGACACCGCAATTCCAATTTAAATGACACATTTAGCGAATAAAATATATCGAAATAATATCAAAATAATTTCTAAATTTTTATAGATATTTATAAATATTTTGAAACTAATAAGACATGAGTTTCTTAATTTTGAAATATATTTTTAAAATGCTCAATAAACCCGAAATTAACGGTTTAACGAATGAACTTGCAGGTGGATTTAATACGAAAATTTCTGAAATAATTTTAAAATTCTCGAAATATTCAAAACTTAATAAAATAAAATTTTCATGATTTTTAGAGCATTCTAAAATTAAATATTGATTTTACAATTAAATGCAATCAGAAAATCATTTAGAGATAAATGATCAATAAAATATTGATTTCTAAATTTTATAAACTCCTAAAAATAATAAATAAAATTATAAAGAAACAAAAATAATTTTAGAAACAATTTTAGCATTTATAAGAATAAATATGTAATATAATTACTTTAAAAATGAATTAAATTTATACAACTCGATAATTAATTATAAAATTAATCTTCGCATCCAACAAATCACAACCAATAATATCTCGCCTTCTAAGAATACGAATTTTTATTGATCTATAAAATGATTAGCGTATCGAAAATTTCACGTCGGGACTCACACAGCTCAAACCGTATCCCGGATCGAAAAAGTCAAAACACGGAAAGTGCTCAGAATTATCAGATTAAGTTAGGAAGGAGTTTTTCGAAAGAGTTTCGGGCTATAAAAACGCAAAAACGGTTGAAGTGGAACGATTTCTGATTCTAAAAAGTAATTTTATAATTACGTAAAATAATCATTATTAATTATGTAAATCTTCATAAAATCACATAACAATCTAAAAATTACCAGAAAAATACCAAAATTGTCTATATTTAATTCTGGATAATTAGAAATTAAAATATCCTAATTTTATCAAATATTAACACCCAAATATTAATATCAATCATCAAATAATTCACCAAAATTCACATAATAATCACATAATAATTATTTATTGATAAAAATAATTCCATAATATTTCTCAGACGTCATATGGCGTACTTTGGATGATGTTGTGAAGGGGAATCAAACTTCATAGTACAATGCGTTTTGACTCAGTTATTTTTTTGCACATATTATATTTTTTAAGAAAATTATTTGAATTCAAATAAAAATTTGTTGAACCCTAAAATAACTATAAAACAATTTAATTTAGACCATAAAGGCCCTAAAATGTAGACTAAAAATCGGTGTACTTCTTATAAATCTTTTATATATTTCTAAAAGTGAAAAGAAGGTTATTAAATTCTAAAATATTAAAATTTGTTAAATAAGATACACCCTTAAATTATAAATAATTTCATTTAGTATTTACAATTCTGATTTATAGAACCATAATATTAACTTAGGGTTCAGAAAATTAGGCCCTACACACTAAACTTAAATATGTTATATTTTATTCAATTTTTAATATTTCTAAAATACAAAAAAAAGATTTTTGAACTTTAAAAATTTAAAATTATTAATGTAGGGTACACCATAAAATTTTAAAAATATTATCTAAAAAATGAATGTCAAATTATAATAAACCGGGGTTTAGGCCCTACTAGATAAGACATTAACCATTAAAATAAAAGTAAATATTTTGTGCTTAGATTAAAACAAAAAAAAGTATACGTTTAACGTTTTCCCCTTTATTATCAAAATATTACACGAAAACTCCATTTTTTAATAATGTGCATATTAACACGCACATTTTGTGGCATTTATCCAGGTTTTATTAGTTTGGTTCGTTATTTCCCAACAATACAACAACAGAATTACAGAAGGGGTTGAATGAAATTCAGATTTCTTTTTTTTTTTCTGAAAAACTCTTTATAGAATATATAAATATGTTTTTGAATAAGTAAGAGTGTTGATAAAACTTTTGAAGTATTCTACTAATACAAAGTAAATAAACACAATGTTTAAAAAATTTCTGTTGGATTTGTCTTTCCACCAGAGATGTATATTTGAAGAAATCTCTGTGATGCAAATTGCACACAGCTGCTTACAAGTATTTTCACACAATTTTGAACTTGAGAGTATTTTCGAAAGATATAGTTTTATAAACTCTTGAGTTCTTACTTGTTCTTCCAAAAACTTGCTACACTTTATTTATATACTGAACCAAGTTTACATTTGCAATAAACAAGAATAAAAGTTCTAACAGCTAGGTCCATGCACATGCTTCTTCATCTCAATATCCAATACAATACAAGTAAGATATAACATCTTTGAATGACCTTGTTTTGCATGAAAATGGAAATGCTTCGCTTTCTTATAAAACCTGTAAGCAGGCTGCCACATTCCTTTTGTGCACTATCAACTCATGTGACTCTTTCAAGTCACTATCAATTACTATCTTGTTGATCATCCGTTGAAAATTTATTATTGTCATTCATCACTATACTTGTGTCATCCATTGAAACTTTCTTTTTAACATCTGTTGAAACTTTATCTGATATCAGTTGAAGACTTCTTGAATAGCTTATCCGTTGAAGGCATATTGTGTCATCCGTTGAAGTTTGTAATTTAGCAGTTGAAGATATTTCATTAGCAGTTGATACTCTTTCACTTATATAAAAATTACAAGGAATTTTATATCTACACTTAACCCACCTATTTTTTATATCTTGCTAGTATTCAACATGACTGAGAAATCACTATAAGTCTCAAATCTCTCGGCTATCATAGTGTATAGAATGTGCTACACACTAATTAATATAAGCTACTCCTTCAACAGATAGACAGACCGTGTGTAACGACCGGGAAATTTACGTTGTATTATATCATATTTATAATAAAATATATGTATTAATATGTCATTTATGTGTGATTATCTGTTAAACCCAAATTGTTATGTGTTACGTGTATTCCGTATCATTTCTGTATTTTTAAGGTATTTTTCAGATGTTTTATATCGTATTCATAAGTTTTATTTCAAACGTTTTACGACCCAAACAATGATTTTAAAGCCAGTATTTTAAATAAAATAATGGGCCTTATTTTTCATCAAACGGCTTTTACAATCGCAATATTTTGAACATCTAGATATTTTATAAATTTTCTCGTTTTACGAAAAATGACTTTTTCGGGCCCCATTGGGTGTTAAAAACCCCACAAAAATCACATTTTTATTTTTATAAAATTATAGGACTTTTATTTATACCATTTCTTTGTACTTTTGAATTATTCACAATTTTTGGGAATTTTTGGCATATATATTGTATATATAAAATATTTATAAATTAAATTTTAATACCTAAAAATTATGAAAATTAGGGCCAAATATTTTTATTAAATGTATAATTAGCCCCTTAATTTTATTTAGGAGTATTAATTTTTCAGCTATAAATACCCTAATTATTATTAATTTAATTAATTAAATCAGAAAATTCAGCAAATATTCCCAATTTTCCGGAATTAGGGTTCTTGAGTTCTTGACTTCAAGCATCGCTTTCATTGTGTTTCTGATCTCCAAATCAAGCATGTGAGTAGTCATTGCAAAGCTCTTGATCCCTACTTTCTAATTCTATTGTCAATTTTGTGTTTTGTTGTTTCGATTTTCAAATCAATTTTTAGGGTTCTTGAACTGGAATTGGGGATTTTTGATTATGGGGTTATGGGTTTAATTTGATGATTGGAATAGCTTCATACGCTTGTTTGCAATTGATTTGTGCTATTTATTTGATCAAACGATGGCTCTAAGTGTTAGTCCTTATATTCAAGTTTATTCTAATTTGATTTTAGTTCGTTTTTGATCTTGCACGAACCTGAGGTTATTGTGTCGATAGGGGATTGATTATAGATGTTTTAAGCTTTATTTTAAGCTATATAACAGAATTTTTCATGTACGAAATAGTTGATTTGGTGTTTGGCCGGAAAATGTTTGATTTTAGCCGGAGAATTTGATATAGATATTGTTAGGATTAGATCATGATATGGTTGAATTGTTGGGATGATTTTGAATGGAATGGAGGGTCGAATCGAATCAAACGGCTCTATTTTGATGATGAATCGCACTCGCCAGATTCGGGTTTCAAGTTCACCGGAAACCACCGCCGTTGACGGCGTTTCACGGCTTCGGCGGCTCCAGCCACAACGGGGACGGGGGAGAACGACACCTGGGTGACAGAGGGATGAGTACGCGCAGCGAATCAAATAGAAAACCCCGCGTTAGTGGTCGTCGATCCACCGGGAAGTTCACCGGTGATGGTTGCCGGCATTGTTCTTCCCGACCCGATTGGGTTGGGGACGACCCGGTTTCCAACCCGGTTTCGACCCGGGTTCTATCCTGAAAACCCAAACCCTGATTTCGTTTTTGTGTTTCTGATTAATTAATTAATTATTTATAGTTTAGTATATTAAAATCAGTTTTTAATAATTCTAATAATTATATAAAAATTAGTTTTAAACTCTGAAAAATAGTATTATTAATTTCTGAATTATTTTATTAAATTAGAAATTCGAATTTTGTTGTGAATATGTTGTGCACTTGATGATTACCTAAACAAAACATCTAAGTAGATTTTACTTAGTGAAATAATGTAGCACTCGACGGATAAGAATTATAGTCCCGACGGATAACTCAGTTTGAGTACCGACGGATGAGTAATTTATTATCCATCGAGTGAGTAGCTTATATAATGATAAGTTTGTAGCACAGTGTTGTATGCACCTTTGTATAGAATCTGTAGTAGCATATAAGTCATGTTGACTTTAACTAGTTATGCAGAATAGGTTGATTAACTGTACATAAGCAATGTCTTGTAATTCTGTATAAGTGAAATGAAGTCAAGTGCCAAAATAGCTATCAACGGATGCTTAACAACGCTTCGACGGATGATCAAATGACTTTCAACGGATGTTCAAAATAGCAGTCGACGGATGATCAAGTAAGTCATCGACGGATGATCTGAAAGTCGACGGATGATAATATCAAGATTCAAACATCAGTTGAACAGTGAAAGCTGACATACAGCCGTCGAGATTGGATACAAACACTGTGGAAGCCCATTAACTGGGTAATAAAGGACGAAAAGCAGCAAAGATCAAGACTGTTAGATTTTATATTTATTCAGTTCTTTTGACTTTGTAATCTTGGTAATATATATAAACCAAGAGAGTAGCAAATATAAAATAACTAAGAAAATTAAGTGAGCTTAGAAACAAACACAGAGAAATCTTTGTAAGCACTATCTTTAGCATTTCCTGTGTTCTTAGTTGTTCTATCTTGTAAAAGGAGCTGTGAGCATTTCTGCACACAGAGTTCTCTCGATATATTAATATATATCTCTGGTGGAATTGTTTAAATCCACCAGAAAGTTTTTAAAGACTTGTTTTTAATTACTCTTGTTTTGATTCATTAAAGTTTATATTCCGCATTGTGCTAATCAAAACAGATATATCTATAATCGAGTTGAACATTTTTATTTCAAGAAAAAGATAAAGAATTCCATTCAACCCCCCCTTCTGTAATTCTTGCTATATTGTTAAGGGACTAACAATTGGTATCAGAGCAAGCTCTTAATCTACAAAGAGTTTAAAGATCAAAACAATTCAGCAAGATGAACAAGAAAGATGTTGGAATCAAGATTCCTTTTCTGGATAAAGATAATTACCATCATTGAAAGGTAAAGATGCATCTTCATATGCTTTCTCAAGATGAGGCCTATGTGGACTGCATACAAAGAGGCCCTCATGTTCCAATGAGAGCTGCAACAGGAAATGAACCATCAGTTCCAAAGCCAAGGCATGAATGGTCTGATCCTGATCTTGAACAAGTCAGGAAAGATAAAAAGGCCATGAACATTCTGTTCAATGGTGTTGATGCAGATATGTTTGATAACATCATCAACTGCAAGACTGCCAAGGAAGTTTGGGACACAATACAGATAATCTGTGATGGTACTAAGCAAGTAAGAGAAAATAAAATGCAGCTCCTGATTCAGCTATATGAGCATTTTCACAATGAAGAAAGTGAGTCACTCACTGACATTTTTAGTAGATTCCAAAAGCTACTAAATGCTCTTAAATTGCATGGAAGAGTCTATCAGAGTAAAGACTCCAATCTGAAATTTCTCAGATCTCTTCCAAAGGAATGGAAACCAATGACAGTCTCATTGAGAAACTCACAAGATTATAAGGAGTTTACTTTGGAGAGACTGTATGGCATTCTGAAGACCTATGAGCTTGAAATAGAGCAGGATGAAAGAATGGAGAGAGGAAAGAAGAAAGGAGGATCCATTGCACTAGTTGCTGAACTGGAAAAGGAGAAGGAAGTGAAGATGGAAGCTGTGGAATCAACTTCAAAGGCCTGTGAAAGCAAGGGTAAAGGGCTAGCTGCAGAAAGTGAAGATTCTTTGAGTCAAGATGACATGGCGGACATTGATGAGCACCTAGCATTCCTTTCAAGAAGATTTTCCAAGTTCAAGTTCAAGAAGAACTTTGGAGCTGCCAAGCCAAATAGAAACATGGTGGATAAGTCAAAATTCAAGTGTTTCAAATGTGGCTTGGCAGGGCATTTTGTAAATGAGTGTAGAAAGTCAGATTCTAGTAAGAAGAGATTTGAGTCTGTGGATTATAAGCAAAAATACTTTGATCTACTCAAATAGAAGGAAAGGGCTTTTATTATACAAGAGAATGACTGGACAGCTGATAGTTTGGATGAAGATGAGGAGATCAGCTATGTCAATCTAGCCCTTATGGCCAAGTCTGATGAAACAGAGACAAGTTCCTCAAGCAATCAGGTAATTACTACAAACCTTGCACATTTATCTAAAGCTGAGTGTAATGATGCAATAAATGACATGTCTACAGAATTGTATCATTTGCGTGTTACACTTAAGTCCCTCACTAAAGAAAATGCTAAAATCAAAGAAAACAACTTGTTTTTGAGTGAGAGGAATAATGTGCTTGAGTCTCAGTTTGTTGAGTTTGAGAAACTAAAAATTGAGTGTAGAATTGCTAAGGAGGAATTAACTGAGTCCTTGAAAAAGGAAGAAATTTTAAAGAAGCAGCTCGATCGTGAACAGGAGGTGATTAAAGCATGGAAAACATCCAGAGATGTTCATGCTCAAATCACCAAGGTTCAAGGAATTGAGTCCTTTTGTGATGAAGCCCGGAAAAAGAATAAGGAGAAACTAGAACCTATTTTGGTAGATGGATTGCTGACAGATGTAGACTCGCCGGATGATGAGGACTATCCGTCAGATAACAAAACGTGTTATCCGTCGAATGATAAAAATCCTCATCCGTCGGCTGTGAACAAACCCATTAGTAAAGCCAAATTAACCAAGCTAAATGAAAAGTATGGGTCTGTTTCCAAGAACTTTGTTTCAGGGGAGTCAAGTCAAGCCAAGAAAGGAAAAAGGCTAATGTTGGTCACATGACTGTCAAACAGTTGAGTGACAGACTTGAGAAGATAGAGGTAAAAACAGAAACTAAAAGGAAAAATAATAGGAATGGTAAAGTAGGGATTAACAAACATAACAACTACACACCTGACAAATATGCTCCTAGAAAAATCTGTGTCAAATGTGGTAGTGTAAATCATTTGTCTGTTAATTGCAAATCTGCCATGCCTACTCCCATGTCTATTCAGCCTCAATTCTCTAACATGAATGTCATGCCTCCTATGCCTACACAGAACATGAATGCACAGTTTGCTAATATGCCATTTGCACCTAATCCATATTATGCTGCAAACAATATGCCTGAAATGCCATTTAGCATGCCTTACTGGAATAACATGTTTGCACCAAGCATGCCATTTCCTGTTAGCCTTAACATGCATAATAATTCTGTAGCATCTAGTGGTTTCAAAGGCCCAACCCAAATGACTAAGGAAGAATCTGAAATTCCTAAGTCAAATGAGTTAAAACTTAAGAAACAGAAGAAGAAAGCTAACAAGGCAAGACCCAAGGAAACTTGGGTACCAAAATCAACCTGATTTGATTTTGATGTGTGCAGGGAAACAGAAGGAATCTTTGGTACTTGGATAGTGGTTGTTCAAGACACATGACTGGTGATTCTACCCTGCTCACAGAGTTTGAAGAGAGAGCTGGCCCAAGTATCACTTTTGGATATGACAGCAAAGGTTATACTGTGGGATATGGCTTGATTTCAAAGGACAATGTCATCATTGAAGAGGTTGCCTTAGTGGATGGTCTCAAACACAATCTGTTGAGTATCAGCCAGCTTTGTGATAAAGGCAACTCAGTAACCTTCAACAAAGAAACATGTGTTGTGATTAATAATCAAAACAACAAAGTGGTTCTCACTGGTGTGAGAAGAGGAAATGTGTATCTAGCTGACTTCAACTCAAATAAAGCAGAATCTGTAACTTGTCTTCTCAGTAAAGCAAGTCAAGATGAAAGTTGGCTATGGCACAAGAAGCTATCCCATTTGAACTTCAAGACCATGAATGAGCTGGTAAAGAAAGAGCTAGTTAGAGGCATTCCTCTGGTGGAGTTTACAAAGGATGGACTGTGTGATGCCTGCCAAAAAGGGAAGCAAATTAAAGCATCATTCAGGAAGAAACTTGATTCAGCAATTGAAGAACCTCTGCAACTGCTTCACATGGATTTGTTTGGACCAGTCAATGTTTTGTCAATCTCAAAGAAAAGATGTTGCCTAGTAATTATAGATGATTTCTCAAAGTTCTCTTGGACCTATTTCCTAAAGTCCAAAGATGAAGCTAGTGAAATCATCATCAATCACATAAGGCAAGTTAACAATCATCCTGATTTCAAAGTGAGAAGAATCAGGAGTGACAATGGAACTGAGTTCAAGAACTATGTCATGAGAGCATTCTGTGAGGAAAATGGGATCCTACATGAGTTTTCAGCAGCAAGGACTCCACAACAGAATGGAGTAGTGGAAAGAAAGAATAGATCTCTTATTGAAGCAGCAAGGACAATGCTTGAAGAATCAAAATTACCAACATATTTCTGGGCTGAAGCTGTCAACACTACATGCTACACTCAGAACATCTCTCTGATTAATCAAGCAAAATGCAAGACACCTTATCAATTGTTCAAGAACAAGAAGCCAACTCTGAACTTTCTTCATGTCTTTGGATGTAAATGCTATATTCTGAGAAATCAAACTGATCAAAATGGGAAGTTTGATGCTAAAGCAGATGAAGGAATTTTTGTTGGATATGCTGTTGGTAAAGCATATAGAGTCTACAATCTAAGAACCAACATTGTTGTTGAATCTATACATGTTGTGTTTGATGATAAAAAGATTGAAGGACTAAAAGATGGAGATTACCATGAGAGCCTCAAATTCGACAATGTTGAGATGGTCAGTGAAGAAAGTGATGATGAAAGTGATCAAGAAACAGTGTCTAAGGATAATGCAGACAAATTTACTACAAATAAAGCACAAAACTCAACATCCGTCGAGTTACACAATGCTTCATCCGTCGGAAGGCAATCTGTATTATTCGTCGGAAGACAACCTGCCTCATCCGTCGGTACTCAAAATTCACCATCCGTCGGGTTATCAAAAGGAGCAGGAAGTCAAGGCAGATCACCCATGGAAAGCACCCCAATTTCAAAGCAAAGATCCACAAACTCAGGGGGAGTTTCTAGCAATCAAAACTCAATCACACATCAAGACAACATTGAGGTCTCTTCATCTAGGGCTAATCTACCTCAACCAAGAAAATGGACAAAAGATCACCCCTTTGAACTGATTATTGGTGATGTTTCTTCCAGAGTTCAAACCAGGAGAGCAACTCAAGAAGAATGTCTATACAGCACCTTCCTGTCTAAGGAAGAACCAAAGAAGGTAGAAGAAGCCTTATTAGATCCTGATTCGATTTTAGCTATGCAGGAGGAGCTAAACCAATTTGAAAGGAATGAAGTATGGAAGCTGGTACCCAAGCCTAAAGGAAAGAATCCAATAGACACCAAATGGGTATTCAGAAACAAGATGGATGAAAATGGCATAGTAGTAAGGAACAAAGCAAGATTGGTTGCTAAAGGCTATTGTCAGCAAGAAGGGATAGATTTTGATGAAACATTTGCTCCTGTTGCAAGACTTGAAGCCATTAGAATCTTCTTAGCCTATGCAGCCCATGCCAATTTCAAGGTCTATCAAATGGATGTCAAAAGTGCCTTTCTGAATGGAGATTTGGAGGAAGAAGTGTATGTAAGTCAACCTCCTGGCTTTGAAGATCCAAATTTCCCAGAGTATGTCTACTATCTATTGAAAGCACTTTATGGACTGAAGCAAGCACCTAGAGCCTGGTATGACACTTTATCAAAGTTTCTTTTGGAAAATCACTTCACAAGAGGTACTGTAGATAAAACTTTATTTTTCAGAAATGTGAATGGCTCTAGCATACTTGTTCAAATTTATGTAGATGATATTATTTTTGGCTCTACAGATGAAAAACTTTGTAAAAAGTTTGCCAAACTGATGCAAAGCAAGTATGAAATGAGTATGATGGGAGAACTAACTTACTTTCTTGGTTTACAAGTTAAGCAAGTTAGTGATGGAATATTCATTAGTTAAACTAAATATATTTTTGATCTTTTAAAGAAGTTTGATCTGATGGATTGCACATCTGCAAAAACTCCCATGGCCACTGCAACTAAGCTTGAACTAAACACTACTGAAAAGTTTGTGGATATTTCAAGTTATAGAGGCATGGTTGGCTCACTTCTGTACTTAACAGCCAGTAGGCCAGATATAATGTTTGCTACGTGTTTGTGTGCTAGATTTCAGGCTGATCCTAGAGAGTCTCATTTGATAGCTATTAAAAGAATTTTCAGATATATCAAAGGAACACCAAACCTTGGCATTTGGTATCCTAGAGATTCTGGTTTTGATCTAACTGGTTATTCAGATGCAGATTATGCAGGTTGCAGAATTGATAGAAAAAGCACAACAGGAACCTGTAAATTTTTAGGAAACAAGCTTGTGTCCTGGTTCAGTAAAAAGCAAAATTCAGTTTCTACTTCTACAGCTGAAGTTGAATATATTGCTGTTGGCAGTTGCTGTGCACAGATTTTATGGATGAAAAATCAATTGCTAGACTATGGTTTGCAAGTTGAAAGGATTCCTATTTTCTGTGACAACACAAGTGCAATTGCCATCACTGAAAATCCAGTACAACATTCAAGGACAAAGCATATAGACATCAAGTACCATTTCATAAGGGAACATGTAATGAATGGTACTGTAGAGTTACATTTTATTCCAAGTGAGAAGCAATTTGCAGATATTTTTACCAAGCCACTGGATGAATCCACCTTTTCTAGGTTGGTAAGTGAGTTAGGTATGCTTAATTACTCTTGAATTTATCTGAATTATTCTTACAAGTTGAAAAGAAGCCAGAAATTTAGTTGATTTTTAGTCTTGGATGAAATTTTGGCTGAGTCAAAATTTGTCTCTCGACGGATGACCATTATCCATCGGGTTGAGTCATCCGTCGATATACAAATTGTAAATAAAAATCAATTACTTTTCTGGAATATTTTAAAGCTCGACGGATAACATTTTATCCTCATCCGTCGAAGTGTCTAAATCTTAACCGTTAATTCCCTGAACATTATCCATCGAGTATACTTACAGTTTATAAGCATTACACGACGGATAATGGGTGGAATTTTTAAAGTTTATTTTAAAACGGTAATTTTAGGCAGTTTCTATTGGGTAATTTATTTCTCTTTATTATTTTTATCCGTTGAGTTTGAGCAAAGTATAAAAGCCTATTTCATTCTAATCATTTTCTTTTATCATTCTCAAATTCAACTGTCTTATTTCATTCTCTCTCAAGCAAAAATCCTCTTTCTCTTCAAGCTTTTCTTCCCTAACAATGGCACCCGTAGTAAAGATCATGTCACAGACTGGGTTCATCTATGAGAAGAACAACTTCACTGCCTTGGTTAATAAGGGGAGGAGGAAAGTTCTGAAAGTCAGCATTTCAGAAGATCTGAAGGCAGAGGAGGAAAGTCTGATAGAGGAGATTATACCAATGTCAAATGTTATAACTGTGGTGAGAATGGCCACATATCTCCTGATTGCAAGAAAGTAAAGGGTGACAAAGGCAAGGCTCTTGTCACAAAGCAGAAAAGCTGGACAGACACCTCAGACTCTGAAAGTGAGGAGAACTATGCGTTGATGGCAAATGTTGATAAAGAAAGTGCTGAGAGCAGTTCTGAAGCTGCTGAAACAAAGGTACCTCAGACTACTTATGCTTTTCATACTGATGATATTAATGAGTTGAGAAGATATCTTAAAACCATGTTTGTTAGTTATAGAGATCAAACTTTAACATGTGAAAGATTAACTTCTGAAAATCTTGCTTTTAAGAAAAGAAATGATTTCTTAGAAAAAGAGTTAGTTATGTTCCATCAAACTCAGAATGATAGAGATGATGTTTTTTATGTTAGGGATGAAGTGCTAAAATTGAATGAATCTCTAAAAACTGAATTAGAAAAGGAAAGAGAGATTATCAGGACTTGGATTAACTCTGGCAGAACAACTCAAAATTTGCTAAGTAGTGAAAATTGGAAAGAGGGCTTAGGTTATGGAGAGGATAAGAATGATAAATGAACTGTAGAAATTAAGCCTGTTGTTAAGCAAAAGCCAAAGTTAAAACCTGTTAAGTTTGTAACTGTAAAGACTGATAATGATAAATCAGAAGTTAGAGAGGGATTAACTTCTGACAAACTAAAACAGGAAAAGACAGCTGAAGTGAACATAGGCTTAATGACTAAGAAGCAGCTTAAGCATAAGCTGAAAGATGTTAAGAATGCAAACAAGGTAAAATTACCTAGGAAAAATAGGAATGGAAAGGAAGGTGTAAATAAAAACAATGATTATAAACCTGTTCCTGATCCTCCTAGGAAAACATGTCATAACTGTGGAAGTTCTAACCATCTGGCCTCTTTTTGCAGGAAGAATAAGAACATAAACTCCTTACCTTCAAAATCAGGAGTTAAGAGTCAGTCTGTTAGATATAAACCACAAAATCCTTGTTTTCATTGTGGTAGTTTATGGCATTCTATTTATACTTGTAAGGAATATCATAGTTTGTACTATGATTATTATCAATTAAAACCTTCTTCGAAGAAAGTTTCCATTGTTCCTTCTAGTGTAAATTCTGATTCAAAGTCTGATAGTGTAAGTTCTGATAAGAAAAATGTTAACATAAACTCTGATGCTAAATCCGCTGCAAATGTTAACAAACTTGATAAGGCCAAAGGATCCAATCTAGTCTGGATCCTTAAAACTAATCATTAGTGGTCTTTGTGATTTCAGGGCAACAGGAAAAATATTCTAGTTCTGGACAGTGGATGTTCAGGACATATGACTGGAAATAAAGCCCTGCTATCAGACTTTGTGGAGAAAGCTGGCCCAAGTGTTTCTTATGGAGATGGCAACATTGGAAAAACATTGGGATATGGCAATATCAATCTTGGGAATGTCATCATTAAAGAAGTAGCTCTGGTCTCAGGACTTAAACACAATCTACTGAGTATAAGTCAAATATGTGACAGAGGTTATCATATTGATTTCTTTGAAGAACACTGTGAAGTTGTGAGTAAATCCAAAGGTAAAGTTGTTCTAAAAGGATACAGGCGTGGTAACATTTATGAAGCTAAGCTTTCAACAAGTACTGATGGTTCTGCAATCTGTCTGATGAGTAGAGCATCAATTGAAGAAAGCTGGAATTGGCACAAGAAACTCTCTCATTTAAATTTCAACAATATAAATGAGCTGGTCAAGAAAGATCTTGTGAGAGGACTGCCAAAGTCAGTATTTGCTCCTGATGGCCTTTGTGATTCTTGCCAGAAGGTCAAACAAAGAAAATCTTCATTCAAGAGCAAGACTGAATCATCAATTCTTGAGCCTTATCATCTATTACATGTTGATCTATTTGGTCCAGTGAATGTCATGTCTATTGCAAAGAAGAAATATGCATTTGTCATAGTGGATGAGTTCACTAGATACACATGGGTGTATTTCTTGCACACAAAAAGTGAAACTGCATCTATCTTGATTGATCATGTCAAACATCTGGATAAATTGGTCAAAGAACCTGTGAAAACCATAAGGAGTGATAATGGCACTGAGTTCAAGAATTTGATAATGGAAGAGTTCTGCAAAAACCATGGAATTAAGCAGGAATTTTCTGCTCCTGGAACTCCAAAGCAAAATGGAGTTGTTGAAAGGAAGAATAGAACTCTCATTGAAGCTGCACGTACAATGCTTGAAGAAGCAAAGCTTCCAACCTATTTCTGGGCTGAAGCTGTGCAGACTGCTTGTTTTACTCAAAATGCAACACTCATTAACAAGCAAGGAAAAACACCATATGAGATGGTGAAGAAAAAGAATCCAAATCTGAAGTACTTTCATGTATTTGGATGCAAGTGTTTTGTTCTCAAGACTCATCCTGAACAGCTATCTAGATCATCCACTTTCCACAATAGCCTTCAGAGTCTATAATTTGAGAACAAGAGTGGTCATGGAATCTATCAATGTCTCTTTTGATGACAAGAATATTACTGGTCTTGAAGATTTTATTGATCATGATCAGCTGAGATTTGAAAATGAAGACTCAAATTCTGATACTGAAAATACTGACAGTCTAAGTCCTGATACTGTAAACTCTGATGGATTAAACTCTGATGTTATTGAGACTGTGGTAACTATGCCAAAGGAAGATGCACCTATGCAGGGGGAGCATACTCAAGAACATACCACATCTCAAGAAGCATCAGAACACACATCTGGCTCTTCAAGTTCTGATTCGTCAAGTTCTGATAAGCCAAGTTCTGATAGTGCTGAAAATCTAAATTCTGAAGAATCCAACTCAGAGAGCATAGTTTCAGGGGGAGCATCTGAAAATGAAATTGAAGATAGTATGGATCATGGGGGAGCATCCAGTTCTAGAGAAAATCACATACACCTGATTTGATGATTGGAAATCCTGATGCAGGTGTCAGAACTAGAACAGGTACTTCAAACGAATGTCTTTACAATTCTTTTCTCTCTCAGACTGAGCCAAAGAAAGTGGAAGAAGCTCTTCAAGATGCTGATTGGGTGCAAGCAATGCAGGAAGAGTTAAATGAATTTGAAAGAAACAAAGTCTGGACCCTAGTGCCAAGACCAAAGAATAGGTCTGTTGTTGGTACAAAGTGGGTGTTCAGAAACAAAACTGACAGTGATGGCATAATTACAAGGAATAAGGCAAGGCTGGTTGCAAAAGGATATTCTCAACAAGAGGGAATTGATTATGATGAAACATTTGCACCAGTTGCTAGATTGGAAGCCATAAGGATATTTTTGGCTTATGCTGCTCACAAAAAGTTTACTGTCTTTTAAATGGATGTGAAAAGTGCTTTTCTCAATGAAGAATTGGAGGAGGAAGTATATGTTGAACAACCTCCAGGCTTTATAGATTCCAAACATCCAGATTATATCTACAGGCTTCATAAAGCACTTTATGGACTTAAGCAAGCTTCTAGAGCATGGTATGAGACTTTAGCTCAGTTTCTTCTGGAAAATGGATTCAACAGAGGAACAATAGACAAAACATTGTTCTACCTCAACCATGGAAATGACTTACTTCTAGTCCAGATTTATGTTGAGGATATCATTTTTGGGTCTACAAATGACAGACTTTGCAAGAATTTTGCCAAACTGATGCAGTCAAGGTATCAGATGAGTATGATGGGGGAACTTAGCTATTTTCTGGGCCTTCAAGTCAAGCAAAATGAAGAAGGTACTTTTATTTGTCAAACTAAGTACACCAGAAATTTGCTGAAGAAATTTGGAATGCAAGATTGTTCAAGTGCATCCACTCTCATGGCCACTGCAACAAAACTGGATAAGGATACTGGTAAATCAGTAGATATTACTGATTACAGAGGTATGATTGGCTCTCTACTCTATCTAACTGCTAGTAGACCTGATATCATGTATGCTACCTGTCTTTGTGCAAGATTTCAAGCAGATCCAAGAGAACCTCACTTAACAGCTGTGAAAAGAATTTTTAAATATCTTAAGGGAACAGCTGATCTTGGTTTATGGTATCCCAGAGAATCAGATTTTAAACTAATAGGTTACTCAGATGCAGATTTTGCAGGTTGCAAAATTGACAGGAAAAGCACAAGTGGAAGCTGCCAATTTCTTGGAGGCAGATTGGTTTCTTCATTTAGCAAGAAACAAAAGTCAATTTCTACATCAACTGCAGAAGCAGAATATATTACTGCAGGAAGTTGTTGTGCACAGATTCTTTGGATGAAGAATCAGTTACTGGATTATGGGTTAACATATTTCAAAATCCCTATTTACTATGATAGTCAAAGTGCTATTGCTATGACAGGTAATCCAATTAAACACTCTATGACAAAGCACATCAGCATCAAGTACCACTTCATCAGGGAACATGTAGATGAAGGTACAGTGGAATTGCACTTTGTTCCAACAGAGCAACAACTAGCAGATATCTTCACAAAACCATTGTGTGAAGCTACTTTTACAAGATTAGTAAATGAACTTGGAATGGTTTCAGGTTCTTTCTCTAAATCTGCTTAGTTTTGTTCTGGTGCATCAGACTTTATGATCAGTATTTACAGAATTTAATCTTTTTGTGTATTCTGTGCTTAATTGAAAAAAAAATAATTTAAGTACTGACTGTTGTCTGATCAATGTTTCTAAACTCTGATAGTGATATGTCTGTTTAGGTAACTATTCAATCCTATGAGGATAACTGTGCTAGATGCTGAACTAGTAGTCTTCCATAAACAAGGGATCCCATGTAAGAAGTAATTATTTCTGTGGAAATCTATTGACACAAGCAAATTCTGATAATTGAGCTTAGTTGAGTTTACTTTGTCTATCTTATTACTAAGTCACAAACTAGAATAATGCTACTCATCTGTTAAGTTCTGATGCTGGTAAATCTGTTGAATGTACTAAGTGCTGATAAACCTCACTTATCAAAAGAAAAAGCAAAAGAATCAAGGATTAAAAATCAGGTACTCCTTTGAGATCTAGAGTAAAAATGTGGAAGGGAAGACCCAAGTGCATTGCTGGTATAAAGTAATATGCATCAGAAAAGCAAATAAAATATTTTCTTGGTGACTTTTCACACTCTATGATTACTGGAGAAATACTCTGATAATAGCATAAATTCTGATAAGCAGTCGTGACTCACTTACACTGAGAAGCCACTGTAAAAAAGAATTTAAAAAGATGCACAAAATTAGCACACAATAGTTGAGGTGGACTCAAGCATGAACTCATTCACCAGTAGGTTTCAGTAGTTATGCCTTATTTTTAAGATGTATTGAAGTGAATCAGACTTTACTCTTTGTCTGATATTTAGCTTAATGCACACACTAATCACTCCATATGAATGATGAAAATCACTGTGGTGATCTATGTTGTTTTAGATGAACAATCATTGTGTCACATTACACACATTCTGAGGACAAGTTCTGATTACATATTCTGATGATTAAGTTCTGAAGAATATAAATCAGAATTTGTGAGAGGACTTACTAAGATAGGCATTTATTTTTCGAGTTAAGAAATTATGTTCAGATGACTGTTAAGTTTTGATATAAGTCTAAGTTCTGATATTAACGTATGATTCTTTACTTGACTTATTTGTGGATAAAATTTGGAAACAGTCTCTGTTTAAACCTGAATATGTTGAAGTGGAAGATTAATAGTCACTATGGTTAGGGATAGTGGTACTCGTACTTGAACAGTCAACTTTTACTTGCTTCTTGTGCGCATTAAATCATGTTTTTCCTTTCCAATGAATGTTTTTCTTTTTCAAAGTCTGGGGAGACGAGGTAAAATTAATTCTACCTGTCAGCATTAAATTTCTTTGCGTCTCCTGGCATTCTCCTGCCTATATAAGCAACTACTTCACTTCAGCCTTCCCATCAAATCTTTTCTCACAAACTCATCTTCATACTTTTTCTATCAAAAACACCATGGTTAGATAGAATATGTTTTTGAACTATGAAACCTTCAACATGGAGCTGAGCTGTGCCGATTGGCAGCACGAATGGCACGTTACTGCCATTCCTGATGAGATATGGGACTCTATTCCCCAGGAGATACTCACCCACCTCATGTTCTTCTATATGGATTACCATCGCCATCTGGAGCGATTGGAGGAGGAAAGGCTGGAAGCTCTCCGCCAGCAAGAGCGAATCATTCGACTCGCCATTCTGTTTGTCGAGAGTAGGAAGAAGAAATGATTTATTTTCTTCTTCCTGTTTTTCTTCATCATCAGCCTTGCCCTGCTTCTTGAGCTAGGACAAAGGCTGTTGACGTTAGGTTTAGCAACTTAGGGAAATCTTGTACAAGTTCTGATGTAATTTAAATTTCATGAATGTATTCTCTTGATATATTAATGAAATTTGTTTTTGTTTCAAGATCTTATGTCTGAGATATTTTAATGCATTATTAAATCCTGATACATATTCATATTCTGATGACCATATAATTTATGTTTTAGTTTAAGTTCTGATTTTCCTTTATCAGTACTTACTCATCTGATTTATCTTGGTCATTTTCACTCGATTTATATTCAGAATATTGATGTTGTAGTGAACAATAATTAAATAAGTGGGAACGGTTTCAATTCTGAATTAAAACTGTTTCACCTTGATTAATGGAATAAATGGGTAAGTGGAATGGTTTCTCCTTGAAAAACTACAAGTGGGTAAGTAATGATTACTGTTTTCTCGCGCCCAGTAACTATCCGTTATTACTGCATGTCTGATAGGTGTCCAACGGTAACATTTTTTTTAAGAGTATAAGTAAGAAAGAGAGAGGATTTTTTAATCTTTTATTTCCTTTCATACTTTTTCTCTCTACTTGATTTTACTCTCTTTCTTCTTCTCACGTTGGTTTTTCATACAGACATTTTATCAAACACCTAACAGGCACTCTTAAATATCAATTTTTCTCATGGCACCAAAGGATTTAATCATTGATGGAGCTAAATTTGTTCCAAACAACTATGCTGCAATTCTTCATCATGCTGAAGCTCCATCTGAATTGCATTTTATGCAAGATCTTCTGGCACACAGTGAGATTGGGTATGCATTGACCCAGCCTTCAGTCTTTTCGAGCCAACAAGTTCTGACATTTTGGCGGACTGGGCACTTTGATAATGGTGGTACACATGGCACTCCCAGTTTTGTTTTCGAAGTGGGTGATTCTTCATATGCAGTCACTCCTGGTACAATACGCAAGGCTCTACATCTCCCAGAAGGATGTACCTTTTCAATTCCAGAGGAATCAGCTCGTCAGGAGTTAATGACCAGTTTGGGGTATGAACAGAGTTTGACAAAGCTTGGGTAGTTGAAACGGGCTCATATCAGGAGGGAATGGAGCTTCTTCTTCGACTACATCACTAAAGCTTTTGGGAACAAGTGTTCGAATTTTGATGCCATCCCCATAATTTGTCAGCACATCGGGTATACTATTATAAACCAAATTCATTTTGATTTTGCAACTGCAATAATTGTTTTTATTGGGGATAGGATGACAGAGGATAGGAATGTTGTTTACTTTGCTAGATTCTGTCAACTTATATATACTTTTTGTACTGATGAACCTCAATTAGTCAGTTCCTCAACTCCACCTTTTAAGGTTGCAAAACGCTACTTTAATGACCTGATAAATGCTGACACTAAGAAATCAGTGGTTAGACCTTTACAGATTCCTCAGTCTGTAAAACATATCTTAGTAAATGCTGATCCTGATACTTATAGATCTGTTTATTCTGATGTCCAACATACACCAACCTCCCAAACACCACAACAACCATCAGCACCTACCACTCATTCTACTCAACCAACCCTCAGGCAATATATCAAATCCTATCTCTCCACTTCACAGACAGTTCAACCCTCATCCTCAGCACCTATTGTGAAGCCTTCATCTTCCAAACCTAAGAGGACAAAGACTGTTCCTCAAACACCTCAAAAGAGAAGGAGGATTGCTTTGAGAGATGAATCTGATACTGAGGAACAGGTTCCTTTTTCAGAACCTGTTGTTAAAGAAGCTGAGAAAGTGACTTCTCAGAAGGATTCTGGAATTGGGGGATCTAGGCTTCTCAAGAGGCTTAGAAGAATGACTGTTCCTGACACTCCCAAGGAATCCATATCTACAAAGGGATACAAGAAACAGAGGGCAAAAAGGCCAGTTTCAGATGATGAAGAAGCAGCAGCTAAGGAAGGGGATTAGGAATCTCTGATCTCACAAGAAAAGGAATTTGCTAAAGTCACTTCTTCTTCATCAACTCCATCTCAGGAAGCTGTTTCTGAAAAGGACAACACACCATCTGTATCTCCTGTTGATCCAGGCACAAGTGCTGATATTGATGTTCAAAACTTGGTTGTGCCTGAAGTAATTCTCTTAGAAGCTCCAACAATAACTAATCCATCAACAACACCTGTTACTAATGTTGTACAAGCTCCAGAGTTATCTACTACACCTTCTCTGCATATAGATGCTGATGATTAGAATATAGGTGAGCATCAGGATATGGCTGTTGATCAGAACTTAGAACTAGATCAGCAATTAGCGGATGTTGAAGCCTCCATTGCTACTCACACTGTTGTTTTATCAGAAGATACTGATTCTTTAAGTTCTGATGTTGCAAATGCTGGAGATACTGGTGATGTTGCTCCAAATGCAGATGCTGATGAATTGAAAAAAGCTGATGAGATATTAAATACTGATGATTTCAAAACACATCTTAGAGTCACTGCATTGAGTACTAAACATTTACAAGGTCTTCATTCACATACTCATGCAGAGTTACATCTCTTAAGGGAAGAACTAATGAAGCAAGAACAAGTTCACAAGATTGATAAGAAAAAGTTCTTCCAACCTACCTTTGACAGGATTGCTTATATTGAGAAGACTCAAGATACACAACAAGCTCAGATTGATGATATTCTGAAAAATCAAGCTTCTCAGCAATCTCAACTTACTGAAATCCAAGCCTCAGTGGAATTGCTTGTCTCTCTTCTACTACTTGCTGATGCCAAAAAGGGGGAGAAAGTAATTAAGTCCAAATGCAAGACTGATAAGACACTGAAAGGGAAGGATGATGAAAAGGATGATCAAGGAAAGTCTGGAATGGGTAGAGGTCATAGTCAAGGTAGAGGTTTCTCATCAAGAAAAGCTGAAATCACAAGTCACAGGACAAGTTCTGATACTGGGAAAAGAATTAGTTCTGCTACTGGTAAAAGGATAAGTTCTGATGAACTTTTAGATCTTGATGAAGAAATGTCAAGACAGTTATTTCTTCAGGAAAATCCAGGAATGGATTTGGAGAGTTTAATGGAAGAAGAAGCCAGACTTAAATCAGAAAAAGTCACATCTAAATCTGAAGCTTCTGGTAAAAAGACACTTCCAAAACTCAAAGGCATTGTGATAAAAGAAAGGACATATACTGAAGCAACATTGGCTAAATCACAACCGCAGATAGATCCAAGATCCAAGGGTAAAGAAAAGGTTGGTGAACCTATCAAGGTTTATGTGCCTCCTGAGAATGAAGAAATCACTGATGAAAAGGATGATCTTGCTCTGACTTCAAGAAAAATTCTTAAAACAACCTCTGACATGGCTCAAGTTGTTCAGAGTCAAGATAAAGTAAGTTCTAATATTCCAAAGAAGCAAGTAACCTCTAACACAGCTCAAGTTAACTTGATATCAGAAGATAGACCAAAGACACTCCTACCAGGATTCACTAAAACAAAACAGACTCAACCTCTGAAGACTGCTGCAAGTGGTTTTGAAGCAAGAGTAGTTACTGGAAAGGAAGTAAGAGATAAAACTGGATTGGGAAGTGCTGATGAAAGAAGAATACAGAACACTACCAATGATCCAACTTCCTTGAGTGAACCAGGTATTGGAGCAACTCCTGAGAGATTGAATCAACTGGAATCTGTACAAATGGTTTACCATACCTACTTGAAAGAACACATCTTGTTGTACTTCATGACAGATGGTAGGGTTTATCATATAAGGCAAAATGCCATTCCATTGAAGTATTTTGAAGAATTGGAGCATGTACTATTCTTACTTCAAGTGGATGACAGATTGACAGGAAGTGCTGCAAACTATTTGAAGGATCAGATTCAGAGACAGAAAAGGCTTTATTCTGTTAAGTCTTACAGCACATATGTTCCAAAGTACAGAGATCACAAGGATGATATAGTTGAAATGAAGCCCAACACTGCTAAGATTATAACTACCTTTCTAGGTTACATGGCTGTGGAATTTAATCGTGAGTCTGATAAAGCTTACTTGATCAGACTGGATCAGGATATAAGAAAAGCAAAGATTAATGATCTCAGGGCTGCAATCTTTCAAATTGGTGAAGATAATGCAGAGCTTAAAGATGCTAAAAGGAGGATGATTGATGAACTTAGATATGATGAGAGATGTTTGTTGAAGAACTATCTCAGAAAAACTCCTGACATCAGAGAGATAAGAAGATGAAGCCAAGTCAAGATCTACAACTGATTAAATTCTGATATTTGTACAGACGGAAGCTGTTATCAGAAGTTAAATATTGGTAAAGCTTTAAGGACTGTAAGTTGTAGTTATCTAGTCTAATTCTCATACATTTGTACTTAATGTTTTTGACATCATCAAATATCTGTTAAACTTGTATATTATGCTAATTTACAAGTTGGGGGAGATTGTTAGATATATTTGATAATGTCATGGCTAATATGATTTATGTTTAGTTTTCAGATCTTACTTAAACATGATAAATCAATACTTACTAGAAGTCAGGACTTAAGGATATCAGTACTTATATTATCAGGAGATAATCATCAGAAGATGGATATCAGAACTTAAGTGCTGAAGGACATTCAGATAAGGATAATAGCTGATTAAAGGAAAGAAGATCGAGATAAACATAAGAAGAGATATGCATGAAGAAGGAGTTCCGTGAAGAATGGAATACTTGGAAGAAAAGATATCTGATTGATATATTTTAGGAAGCATAATTATATTCCATATCAATTAGCGATTATCTTGTAACTGTGTAGTATATAAACACAGACATAGGGTTTACACTATAAGTGTTATCATATTTTAGAAGATTATTCATTGTAACCCTAGCAGCTCTCGTGATATTTGTTCATCACTGAGAGGTAACAGTTCCATACTGTAACAGAGTTTATTGTTTCAATAAAGTTTGTTTTCTGTTACTTAAAATATTAAAAGTTCGATTTGATTGTATTTTACACTGTATTCACCCCCTCTACAGTGTGTGTGACCTAACACTATATCCTGAGAAATCAAACTGATCAAAATGGGAAGTTTGATGCTAAAGCAGATGAAGGAATTTTTGTTAGATATGTTGTTGGTAAAGCATATAGAGTCTAGAATCTAAGAACCAACATTGTTGTGGAATATATACATGTTGTGTTTGATGATAAAAAGATTGAAGGACTGAAAAATGGAGATTACCATAAGAGCCTCAAATTCGACAATGTGAAGATGGTTAGTGATGACAGTAATGATGAAAGTGATTAAGAAACAGTGTCTAAGGATAATGCAGACAAATCTACTACCAATGAAGCACAAAACTCAACATCTGTCGAGTTGCATAATGCTTCATCCGTCGGAAGGCAATCTGCGTTATCCGTCGGAAGACAACCTGCCTCATCCGTCGGTACTCAAAATTCACCATCCGTCGGGTCATCAAAAGGAGCAGGAGTTCAAGACAGATCACCTATAGAAAATTCCCCTTTCTCAAATCAAAGATCCACAAACTCAGGGGGAGTTTCTAGCAATCAAAACTCAATCACACATCAAGACAACCATGAGGTCTCTTCATCTAGAGCTAATCTACCTCAACAAAGGAAATGGACAAAAGATCACCTCTTTGAGCTTATCATTGGTGATGTTTCTTCTAGAATTCAAACAAGAAGAGCAACTCAGGAAGAATGTCTATACAGCAGCTTTCTGTCAAAGGGAGAACCAAATAATGTAGAAGAAGCTTTGTTGGATCCTGATTGGATTTTAGCTATGCAAGAGGAGCTAAACCAATTTGAAAGGAATAATGTATGGAAGCTGGTACCCAAGCCTAAAGGAAAGAATCCAATAGACACCAAGTGGGTATTCAGAAACAAGATGGATGAAAATGGCATAGTAGTCAGGAATAAAGCTAGATTGGTTGCTAAGGGCTATTGTCAGCAAGAAGAAATAGATTTTGATGAAACATTTGCTCCTGTTGCAAGACTTGAAGCCATCAGAATCTTCTTAGCCTATGCAGCCCATGCCAATTTCAAGGTCTATCAAATGGATGTCAAAAGTGCCTTTCTGAATGGAGATTTGGAGGAAGAAGTATATGTCAGTCAACCACCAGGTTTTGAAGATCCAAATTTTCCAGAATATGTCTATTATCTTCTGAAAGCACTTTATGGACTGAAGCAAGCACCTAGAGCCTGGTATGATACTTTATCAAAGTTCCTTTTGGAAAATCACTTCACAAGAGGTACTGTAGATAAAACTTTATTTTTCAGAAATGTTAATGGCTCCAGTATACTTGTTGAAATTTATGTAAATGATATTATTTTTGGCTCTACAGATGAGAAACTTTGCAAAAAGTTTGCCAAATTGATGCAAAGTATGAAATGAGTATGATGGGAGAACTAACTTACTTTCTTGGTTTTCAAGTTAAGCAAGTTAGTGATGGAATATTCATTAGTCAAACTAAATATATTTTTGATCTTTTAAAGAAGTTTGATCTAATGGATTGCACATCTGCAAAAACTCCCATGGCCACTACAATTAAGCTTGAATTAAACACTACTGAAAAGTCTGTGGATATTTCAAGTTATAGAGGCATGGTTGGCTCACTTCTGTACTTAACATCTAGTAGGCCAGATATAATGTTTGCTACATGTTTATGTGCTAGATTTCAGGCTGATCCTAGAGAATCTCACTTGATAGCTATTAAGAGAATTTTCAGATATCTCAAGGGAACACCAAACCTTGGCATTTGGTACCCTAGAGATTCTGGTTTTGATCTAACTGGTTATTCAGTTGCAGATTATGCAGGTTGTAGAATTGATAGAAAGAGCACAACAGGAACCTGTCAATTTCTAGGAAATAAGCTTGTGTCCTGGTTCAGTAAAAAGCAAAATTTAGTTTCTACTTCTACAAATGAAGCTGAATATATTGCTGCTGGCAGTTGCTGTGCACAGATTTTATGGATGAAAAATCAATTGCAAGACTATGGTCTGCAAGTTGAGAGAATTCCTATTTTCTGTGATAACACAAGTGCAATTGCCATCACTGAAAATCCAGTGCAACATTCAAGGACAAAGCACATAGATATCAAGTACCATTTCATAAGGGAACATGTGATGAATGGTACTGTGGAATTACATTTTGTTCCAAGTGAGAAGCAACTTGCAGACATCTTTACCAAGCCACTGGATGAATCCACCTTTTCAAGGTTGGTAAGTGAGTTAGGTATGCTTAATTACTCTTAAATTTATCTGAGTTATTTTGCAAGTTATCATGTAGCCAGAAATTTAGTTGATTTTTCAGTCTTGGATGAAATTTTGGCTAAGTCAAAATTTACATCTCGACGGATGACCCTTATCCATCGAGTTTAGTCATCCGTCGATATACTATTTGCTAAGGAAAATCAATTACTTTTCTGGAATCTTTTAAAACTCGACGGATAACAGTTTATCCTCATCCGTCGAATTATCTTAATCTCAGCCGTTAATTCCCTGTACATTATCCATCGAGTATACTTACAGTTTGTAAGCATTACACGACGGATAATGGGTGGAATTTTTACAGTTTATTTTTAAACGGCTATTTTAGGCAATTTTCTATTGGTTAATTTACTTTACTTTATTATTTTCATCAGTTATTTTTGAGATAGTATAAAAACTTATTTCATTGCAATTATTTTCTTTTATCATTCTCAAATTCAACTGCTCTAATTTCATTCTCTCTCAAGCAATTACTCTCCTTCTCTTCAAGCTTTCATTCTCTAACAATGGCACCTGTAGTAAAGATTATATCTCAAACTGGGTTCATTTATGAGAAGAACAATTTCACTGCATTGGTCAATAAGGGTATTCAGCAGTTAGAGGACTACCACAAGATGATGGACTTTGTGAAGAACTGCAAGCTCAATTACGCTATGCTGGAATCACCCACAATCTTCTGTGAAGTTTTTGAAGAGATGTGGACCACTGCTACCTACAACTCTACAGATAAGACCATCACTCTAACCATCAAAGGTAATGAATTCTGTATCAATAGTGATGTGATAAAAGCATGTTTCAAAATTCCTGATAATAATGTGACTTCACCACACAATGACACTGATATTATTAATATGCTTAATTACATGCATTATGCACTTCCTAATTCTAAACTGAGTGATATTAGGAGAATGGGTCTTAGGAAGGAGTGGAGTTTCATGTGTGATGTAGTTACAAAAGTTTTCTCTGGAAAAATCAGTAATTTTGATTCAGTGAACATTTCCATGCTTAACATGCTATACATGCTAGTTACAGATAAATTGTATAACTTCAGTGACCTTATCTTGTTTGAGTTAGGTTATAAATTAGGAGAGTTAAATAAAAGAGGGAAGAATGTTTATTATGCCAGATTTTTTATGTTATTGGCTAACCACCTCTGTGAAGAAATAGTTCTTGAGAACCCTAACAACAAACTGGATTGTTGGGTTCAAGAGAGGAGGATCATTGTAGATCTGAACAGGGCCAACCATCACAAGGATGTGCCAATATTTTACTTTCCTGTAATGCAGGCACCTCAGGTAAGTGAGGTAAGTTCATCCATCCCTACAACTACTCCAACCTCCACTATTTCTTTGAATTCAGGAGTAGTTATGGCAACTGTGCCAATGACCAAACAATTGCCTACCAAAGCCTCCAAACCCACTACTATTTCCAAACCTAAATCAAAGAAAACCCCCTCTGGTATCTCTCAAAAGATGCCAGTTCAAAAATCCACAAAAGCAAAAGAGGGGAGTGTGAAGGAGGGAAAGTCAGGTGAGGAAAGGGGTGAACATCAAAGAAACCCCAAGAATAAGGTTAGAGAGTTGAGTGAATCCCAACCTAGCCACACTGCAGTTTCCCAACAAACTGCAGTGCTTAAAAAGGATAAAAGCTCACTTCTAGCTGCATCCTCCCAAAAGGATGTAGTTATTGAACAAAGCTCTCAGCCAAGAGCACATGCCAAAAGGGTTAGGGACACAAGTTCACCCCAAACTTATACAAGAAAGAAGAAATCTAAAACCTCTGGGGATGCACAGGGCACACACACAGTGCAAACTGGTGCTAAAGACACAGTCCCTGCACTCTCTCAAATTCAGTTTGATGTGGCTCCAATAAATGTGGAGTCACAGCCAAAATCTCTAGTTATAGAAGCATCTCATACACCATACTCACCAACAAACTCTCTGGAAGTGGATATGATAAACACTTCAATTCCTGATTCCCCTTCTTTAACTCTGTTGGGGAAGCCAAAACTCAGTGCAAGTGAGCATCATCTTTTAGATGATTTGTTGGTTCACTTGCCAATTCTTTCAGAAACTATTGTGACATCTGTGCCGCAAATATCTTCAATCAGCACAGAGTCAACAATAGTTTCTCTTCCCACCTCATTCATTTCTACTCTCTCAACGGATATTGCTCATCCTTCGAGTAGTGACTGTATCCCGACGGATAAGCCTAACAACAGTTATTCGTCGGATAACATTACCACTCACTCGATGGATATCACTCATCCGTCGAGTATCTCTGCACAACTTCAAACTTCAATTATTTCAAGTGCAGAAGATTTAGTGGTTGTACAGTCACTCTTAGGACTGAGAGAGGAGAGTGTCTTGAGTGAGAGGCTGGGTTGCTCCCAGGCAAAAGGAGAGGAAATGAGTGAAAATCAGCAGTCCATTGATTCAGGATTGGCAAAAGGGAGTGAAAGGAGTCCCACCTTAGTAGGTGAAGGTGAGGGTGTGTGGGTGGGGAGCCAGGGTGAGACCCTGATGCAACAAAAGAGAGAACATGAGAGAAAAGCAGGTACAGAGGGTATAAGGGTGGATCCAGCCATTGCTCATGAGTCAATGATTGTGGATGATGCTGAAAAGGAAAGACAATTTCAGCAACATTACAAAACTGTAATTGATAACATTTCCTTGGATGCTGACACTTTTACTCATCCTATGTCAGCCTATCAATTGTTGGCTGCTCAGGACAATGGGGAGGCAGAAAAGAATTTGAATCTGGTGCATACTTCAGAATCTCTACAAAGGGATAAAGTTGCTGTCAATTTAATGCCTTCTACAGCTGGTGAGCCATCTGAGGAATTTGGAGTAAGTTCTAATGATGATGACTCTGAAGGGTTTTTAGCACATAAACGCAGCGAAAATGTAAATTTAAATCTTAAAAAACCGAAACCCTCCGCAGGATCCATGCGAAAAATAATATTTAATTCGTAGTTCAGTATGTTTACCTTAAGAAGCTTTACGTTAATGGAAAGATGGAAGTCTTTAATGGCGATCCAAAAACGATGAACGGAGATCCTTAGCAGCTTCTCCTCAAGTGTGAAGCACTCCACTGGTATCCACCAAGAAAATGATGTAATGAAGGAGGAGGAGATGGAGAGAATTAGGGTTTTGTAAATCTTTTTGGTTAAGGCAAAAATAGGGTTTATAATAGTATATTTATAGGAAAAAATTTTAGCTGAAAATTTTCCCATAAAATACTATTATTATTAACCCTTTATTATTCTCACTAATAATTAAAACACCTTTTAATTATTAATCCTTTTTCTAAACTCTTTAGAAATAATTCTCTCACTTGATTTAATTTCCAAAAATTAAATTCTTAATTAATAATATTAAGAACCTTTTCTTAATTAATTTATAATCAATTAAATCTCATTTAATCAATTATAAAATTTGCCAATTAATTAATTATTTCATAAATAAATAATTATCAGCCATTATTAATTAATTCATCCACCCTTAAATCATTCTCTTTAATGGTGTGACCCTGTAGGTTCAATATTAAGCAGGTAGTAGAAATAAATAATAATAAAATTATTTTATCATTATTTATATAAATTCTCTAATTCATTAAATATGATTAATTAATTAATCATATTTATTCTACATCGTGAGGGATACTTCTCAGCATATCGCGACTATCCAGATAATACGAATTCACTGCTTAGAATACCAAGAACCTATTCAGTGAGTAGTTACCGTACAATTAATTCATTCTACCCTGCAATGTCACGATTAAATACAAGGCATTGAACTTGTGTCAAGCCTATCTTATTTAATCACTTGCTTTCCCATTCACTATGCTTAGTTCTATTTAATGTAAATTAGAAACTCCTTTTAAATTTCATTCACTCTGGCCAGAGATTCCTGAACTAACATAAGTGGATCAGCATTGAACATTCTCTTCCTACACTGGAAGGGTAGATCCTTTATTGATCATACACTATCTTCATGTACAAATTCCTATACCCAGTAGAGCCCTTATAATTGCCCCTTGAGACTAAGAACTAAACCAAAACATAGTTCAGTGTACACAAGATGACTATGATGACCTCAAGTCTAAGGATACTTGTACAACTATCACTATGTGAACAACTGCTGACACGTGAGTGAACTTTATCAGTTGTTCAGCTGTGTGAGTCATGTTCAGTGAACTTATTCTATAATAAGCACCTACATACTAGCTATAGTGTCACCACACAAATGTCTATGAGAACAGACATTCTTCATAAATGAAGCAAGCATAGTATGTACCGATCTTTGCGGATTATTAATTACCAGTTAGTAATCCTACGATCGGGAACTATTTAAGTTTAGAGTTATCATCTTTTAGGTCTCATTATTATGATCTCATCACAATCCATAAAAAGCTTTACTCTAAACTGTGGTATATCTTATTTAAACATTTAAATAGATAGAGCCCACAATAAAAACAAAACAAGTCTTTTATTAATATCAATGAAATCAAAACAGATTACATAAAAGTTAGTCCTAAATCCTCATACATGATTGGACTTAGGACATATCTCTTTCAATCTCCCACTTGTACTAAAGCCAATCACTCTGGTATCTAATACCCATCTTGTCTTTATGATGATCAAAGTGACTCTGAGAAAGTGGCTTTGTGAGTGGATCTGCTATGTTGTTAGGTGTGTCGACTCTCTCGACGTTGACATCTCCTCTATTTTCAACTCAGATTCACCACCAAAAACAAGAAAAATGTCCTGAGTCCTTCGCAAGTACTTAAGGAAGTTTTTCACTGCTTTCCAGTGGTCTTCACCTGGATTGGACTGATATCTGCTCGTCACACTAATTGAATAAGCAACATCAGGCCTTGTACACAACATCGCGTACATGATAGATCCTATTGCTGAAGCATAAGGAATCTTACTCATACGCTCTCTTTCCTCAAGTGTCTTAGGAGACATTTTTTCGGAAAGGGACACTCCATGGCTCATCGGTATGAGACGTCTTTTGGATTTTTCCATGCTAAACCTTTTAAGCACTTTCTGGATGTATGTACCCTAGGTAAGACCTATCATTCTTCTAGATCTATCTCTATAGATCTTCATACCGAGAATGTAGGATGCTTCTCCCAAGTCCTTAATGGTGAAGTTCTTTGATAGTCATACTTTGACTGATTGTAGCATCGGTATATCATTTCCTATAAGAAGTATGTCATCCACATACAATACAAGAAATGTTACCGCGCTCCCACTAACCTTCTTGTAGATATATGGTTCATCTATGTTTTTGATAAAACCAAACACTTTGATTGTCTCATCAAAACGGATGTTCCATCTACGAGAAGCTTTCCTTAAACCATATATGGTTCACAGCAGCTTACACACTAGGTGTTCATTTCCCTTGGAAAGAAAACCCTCTGGCTGTGTCATATACACTTCCTCCTCAAGTTCTCCATTGAGGAAGGCCGTTTTCACGTCCATTTTCCAGATCTCATAATCGTAGTAAGCATTAATCGCAAGCAAAATCCGAATTGATTTTAACAGGGCTACAGGCAAAAAAGTTTCATCAAAGTCAATCCCTTGCCTTTGTTTGAATCCTTTTACCACGATCCTGGCCTTATAGGTCTCCACCTAGCCATCTGATCCAATCTTTCTTTTGTATACCCACTTGCACCCAATAGGCTTAACACCTTCAGGCGCCTCAACCAGAGTCCATACTTGGTTGGTATACATAGATTCCATTTTCGATTTCATGGCACTATGCCATTTCTCTGAGTCAACACTACTCATAGCCTCATTATAGGTCACAGGGTCGTCATCATCAATGATTGACAACTCATTGTCATTCTTAATGACAAGGCCATAATACCTCTGAGGTTGGCGAGACACTCTCCCTGTCCTACGAATGGGCTGTTCCACAGAAGGTTGTTCAGTCTGAACAGGTATTTCCACTTGATCCGTAGTAGTTTGTGCTTCTTGAACTTCATCAAGTTCAATTTTGCTCCCACTGTTTCCTTCAAGGATAAACTCCTTTTCCAAGAAGGTAGCATGTCTGGAGACAAACACCCAATGATCGGTGTAAGAGTAATACCCCAAAGTCTCTTTAGGATATCCCACAAAATTACATTTTACGGATCGAGATTCCAGCTTATCTGGGTCAACTTTCTCGACATAAGCTGGACATCCCCAAATCTTAACGTGTTTAAGACTCGGTTTCCTTTCTTTCCATATCTCATATGGTGTTTGAGGAACAGATTTGGAAGGCACCTTATTCAGTAAATATGCTGAGGTTTCCAATGCATAACCCCATAGGAATACTGGAAGATTCTCATAGCTCATCATGGACCGAACCATGTCTAACAATGTTCGATTTCTCCTTTCAGATACCCCATTTAACTGTGGAGTATATGGAGGAGTCCACTGGGAGACTATACCATTTTGTTTAAGATAATCTAGAAACTCTCCATTCAAGTATTCACCACCTCGATCTGATCGAAGAGTTATAATACTGTGTTTGGTCTGTTTCTCCACTTCATGTTTATATTCTTTGAACTTTTCAAAGGCTTCAGACTTGTGTTTCATCAAATACACATATCTGAATCTAGATCTATCATCTATGAAAGTAATGAAGTACAAAAATCCACCCATGGCTTGCATAGACATTGGTCCACATACATCTGTGTGTACCAATCCTAGCAAATCTGCAGCCCTCTCTCCATGTCCACTAAATGGAGATTTGGTCATTTTACCCAATAGAAAAGACTCGCATGTAGGATATGATTCAAAATTAAAGGGGTCAAGTAACCCTTCCGTATGCAATGTCCGCAGTCTATTTTCACTAATATGACCTAGCCTACAGTGACATATAGAGGTCAGATTTTCATCATCTCGTTTTTTTTATTAGTTTGTTCAATCTGAAGTAAATCATGCTCTACGTCACATACAGACCATTATTTAAAATGCCACATCCAAAAAGAACATTATCTCTAAGGATAAAACATTCATTATTCTTAATAATAAATGAAAAACCATTCGCATCCAACATAGGAATAGAAACAATATTCCTCACAATAGAGGGAACATAATAACAATTATTCAAAATAATAGTCTTGCCCGTAGGCATATGTAAACTAAATGATCCTACAGATATGGCCGCAACCCTTGCTCCATTGCCCATACATAGAATCACCTCATCTTTTTCAAGAGTCCTACTTCCCTTTAGTCCTTGCAACGAATTGCAAATATGAGAACCACAGGCGATATCTAATACCCAAGTAGAAATTTGACATAGTGACATATTAACTTCGATCATGAACATGCCTGAATCAGAAGCGGTAGTCTCACTACCCTTCTTCTTCAATTCTGCAAGGTAAACCTTGTAGTTCCTCTTCCAGTGCCCCAACTTGTTACAGTGAAAACAGACAGCTAAATTAGGACCAGTCAACTTGTGAGCATCTAGTATACTCCGGGGTGATAGTGCAGAAGACATGACGAATATAGTAACACATAACAACACTTAGCAAATATTCAATTTTATTTCAAAACACTATATGAATCGGGTCTTTATTCATAAGTGTCTCCCACTAGTTTATCTAATTTATTCAACCCCCTAAGTGAAAATTAAGCATTCATAATGCTAGTGGGAATAGGGATCCTACATTCCATCACACAACCTCGGCTGTGGCACGAAACGTTATGTGATGTTCAATAGGCAGACAACTCTTCTCAATTACATCTTATGTTATTCCCTAATATAAGTTTAGCCTCTTGAATAATTGAGTCATGGCTGTGGCACGACAAACTCAATATTCTAAGTCAAGTCTAACCCAACATTTCGTACAATTGAATCAGTCTCCAACGGCCCACGGCTGTAGCACGTACCGACCTTTCGATTCTAATTCAATGTACACATCTCTATGTAATAGACAAGTATTTCTTATTTCGAAATCAAAGCCCTCGGCTATAGCACGAAACGACAATGATTTAAAAATAAGAACCACTTTCTACCATGTTGGAAGGCTATGACCGACACAAGCCCATTGTGTCATTGGACAATTACTACTTGATATTATTTAATTTTAGAGGGATTATATTACGTTACAATCATAATCATATTATAAAGAGATTCTTCCTTTTAAATTAAATATTTCAAATCAATAATCGATAATCAGATGATTCCCAGATCGGGTGGAGCATTGTCAAGAGGCGTCACTTAATAACCCTTTCTTACAGATAGAAATCTGTTGTTGACAGAATCATCCTTTCTCTCAATATTGAAAATTCATATTCAATTACGTGTTTCATAAACACAAGAATCTCATGATCGTATTCATAATATTTATTGTTAAGGCAAGAAACGATTCCTATTCTAGATTTTCTAGAGCACGCCTTATATTGATTTAAGTTCACCTAAATCTATCATTGCATGGTAAACATAGGCATGTATCTCATATATAAAATTAAATAAACAAGTAAATGTAAAGTGCAATAAAGTAAATATGTTTGGTTATGGCCCCATCCTATGTGATCTTTATCAAGCTCATGATAAAGATCAAGGTCAATCTAATATGGTGATGGAAATAAATACAACTATTTATTACATAAGTCTTCTTCTTTGTTTAGACTTCTTGTATGCCTCGTCTTCTTCTTTGTATCACCTCCATTGGATAGCCTTCTTGTGTCTTCAATTACATTACAAGATTGAAAGTAAAACTAATATAATGAACTTACAAGAATAACTCGAGTTATATTCGAGATTTATGATTACAAAGATTGACGACATGCAAGTCGTATTTAAAACCAAAACCATTACACTAAGGTCGAAAGGCCATAACCATCCACCATGCTCATACAACACATAAAAGCATGTTAAAACACATAATCTGATCTTAATATATCATATTATCCATGATCTAATCATAAAAAGAAAATATGACAAAAATCAGAAAAATGAGAATCAAATCATAAAAACAAGAATCACTGTTTACGGGCAGTAAATGACGTCAAATACCTTACAGACTAGTCGTTGATAGCTTTTGCTATCAGTTTTGTTCAGACGCTCGTTTACCTATGAAATAGGGTATTCGTTTGCGTAAATCGGACACCAGACCCAGATTTCAGCAAATCTGCAGCAGCCAATTCAGAATCCGTATCTAATATGATTCTCATAATTAAAACAAACATAAATCATGTATATATCAGTATATATACAGATTACATAATCATCTTATGATTATACAACTCATATGAATATCATATATTCAAAACCATACATATATAAGCATATTATATCAACATCAAATCATGGCGAATCACGTACATGCTTATATATCGAAAACAGTTAAACACATAAACGAATTAAAAACTTTGCGCAAGTAGCTCTGATGCCATTGAAGGGTTTTTAGCACATAAACGCAGCGAAAAAATAATTTAAATCTTAAAAAACCGAAACCCTCCGCAGGATCCATGCGAAAAAAAATATTTAATTCGTAGTTCAGTATGTTTACCTTAAGAAGCTTTACGTTAATGGAAAGATGGAGGTCTTTAATGACGATCCAAAAACGATGAACGGAGATCCTTAGCAGCTGCTCCTCAAGTGTGAAGCACTCCACCGGTATCCACCAAGAAAACGATGTAATGAAGGAGGAGGAGATGGAGAGAATTAGGGTTTTATAAATCTTTTTGGTTGAGGCAAAAATAGGGTTTATAATAGTATATTTACAGGCAAAAATTTCAGCTGAAAATTTTCCCATAAAATATTATTATTAACCCTTTATTATTCTCACTAATAATTAAAACACCTTTTAATTATTAATCCTTTTTCTAAACTCTTTAGAAATAATTCTCTCACTTGATTTAATTTCCAAAAATTAAATTCTTAATTAATAATATTAAGAACCTTTCTTAATTAATTTATAATCAATTAAATCTCATTTAATCAATTATTAAATTTGCCAATTAATTATTTATTTCATAAATAAATAATTATCAGCCATTATTAATTAATTCCTCCATCATTAAGTCATTCTCTTTTATGGTATGACCCTGTAGGTTCAATATTAAGCCGGTAGTAGAAATAAATAATAATAAAACTATTTTATCATTATTTATATAAATTCTCTTTAATTAATTAATCATATTTATTCTACATCGTGAGGAATACTTCTCAGCATATCGCGACTATCCGGATAATACGAATTCATTGCTTAGAATACCAAGAACCAATTCGGTGAGTAGTTACCGTACAATTAATTCCTTCTACCCCGCAATGTCACGATTAAATACAAGGCATGGAACTTGTGTCAAGCCTATCTTATTTAATCATTTGCTTTCCCATTCACTATGCTTAGTTCTATTTAATATAAATTAGAAACTCCTTTCTAATTTCATTCACTCTGGCCAGAGAATCCTGAACTAACATAAGTGGATCAGCATTGAACATTCTCTTCCTACACTGGAAGGGGTAGATCCTTTATTGATCATACACTATGTTCGTGTACAAATTCCAATACCCAGTAGAGCCATTATAATTGTCCCTTGAGACTAAGAACTAAACCAAAGCATAGTTCAGTGTACACAAGATGACTATGATGACCTCAAGTCTAAGGATACTTGTACAACTATCACTATGTGAACAACTGCTGACACGTGAGTGAACTCCATCAGTTGTTCAGCTGAGTGAGTCATGTTCAGTGAACTTATTCTATAATAAGCACCTACATACTAGCTATAGTGTCACCACACAAATGTCTATCAGAACAGACATCCTTCATAAATGAAGCAAACATAGTATGTACCGATCGTTGCGGATTATTAATTACCAGTTAGTAATCCTATGACCAGGAACTATTTAAGTTTAGAGTTATCATCTTTTAGGTGTCATTATTATGATCTCATCACAATCCATAAAAAACTTTACTCTAAATTGTGGTATATCTTATTTAAACATTTAAATAGATAGAGCCCACAATAAAAACAAAACAAGTCTTTTATTAATATCAATGAAATCAAAACAGATTACATAACAGTTATTCTTAAATCCTCATACATGATTGGACTTAGGACATATCTCTTTCAAACTCTATTTGTAATAACCCCAAAATTTTCAACTTTTTGTAACCCTTGTGAATAGTGTTTTAGCTGAATGAAGAAACTTTTCACGCCACACTATGTAGGGGTTCTGTTATGGATATTCTGGGATATTATTAGTACTCTATGAAGTATATAAGTGTATGTAAAGATCGTCAGAATCCAATTCTGAACACTTTGGTTTTTCCCGGAAATCCACAAGATACGGAGAGAATTGAGTATAAGGTAACAGGATAAAAAGGATTTAAATTAAAGGATTATAATAGAGGATCATAAAAAGGAATATAATGTATTGAGAAAGGTTAAGGGAACCTAAGTAATAAGATCCCGGGTATGATCCTTCAAACGATAAACGAGAACGAAGTTAAGCGAACCGTATAACAGATCAGCGGTCATTAGGCAAACGATTAGGAAGTTAATCAAAGGGATTAGTGGGAATGATGTCATCCAACCAATAGAAAGAGGACAAGGAAGGGAGGATGACATCATGAGGATGACATAAGCATGACATGGGAAGGAAAGAGGTGTGGTGGCTTTGTAACCACACAAATTCAAGGGCAAAAAGGTAATTGACTAAATCAAATACAAAACTACAACCAACCAAGCCAAATAATTCATTCTTCATCAAAACAAAAAGAAACCAAGGCATTAGTTCTTCATTGCTCTCGGCTTTTTCACTTTTTAAAGGCAAGATTTTTCAAAATCCAAGATCCAAGCTTCCTAAATTGGTGAGTAAATTCCCTAATCATCTTCATGCTTAGTTAGGGCTATATCATGAGTTTAAGCCATTAATTCCTTCTCAATATTCTTCATTTAATCAAAGAAGAAGACTATGAATAGTGTTTTCAAGTTTTTTTACTTGAAGTTTTCTTGTTTTTCTTGAAGATCCAAGCTTTCCTAAGACTTCTCAAAGCTTCTTAAGGCTTCCTAGCTCCTCCCACCACTTCAAGGAAGGTATACCATCTCCAAACCCTAGATTCCTATATATTATAAGATGATTTAGATTAGTAGGGTGCTATTGTAGCTTGTTGTTGTGATTAGAGTTTGGGATTTGAAATGGTAGCGAAATGGAATGGTAAATGTTGTGGTTTTGATTAAAAGAACTTAAGTATGATTAAAGTTAAGCTTAGGCATAAGTATGAATGATTAAATTGAATTGGTTGGGGTTGTTATGATGTGTTAAGGATGGATGTTGGTTGTATGTTGGATTTGAGGTTGGTTTGTGGTTGGTTTTGAATGGTTTAAAATTGGGAAATCGCGTAAACATAGCCGTCGTAACGTCCGATTTTCTTTGGACTGTTTTTGTGCATAGCATTATGACCCGAGAACCCCCTGCTAGATTATGACCACTGCCATGATTAGATAGCTCATGTTACGAGCTTCGTTTTGATATGTAGTTCGTTCGATTCCGATGCACGGTTTAGGAGAAACGACCGTTTCAAGTAACGGCGTTTCGCGAACGAAACTTTTTCCCTTGCCTTACTTTGAAACATAGGTTAAAGACCAAAAAGGGTTAATTAATGTATGAAACATTTATGGTAAGTGTGTTAGGCAGTTGGTAAGACACTCGCGAAGGAATCGCTTTAAAACTCGTAAAGGTTAAATTATTAAAAATGGTGGAGCCGAGGGTACCCGAGTGACTTAAGCAAATCAGTGAGCGCAAAACAAGCGTTAGAGTCTAAGTTAGTTAAAGTATAGATTCACAAGTGATTTTGGTTTAATTCCAACTTACTTGTTGTTTATAGGTTACCAGACTCATCCCGAGCCTTTTATCACCCCAAGTCGCTCAGGCAAGTATTCTATCCGTTATACTGTTGTTGTGATGTATACATTTGTATATGCATGATCTTGCGATAAATGCATATTGGTTATTTAGCAAATTCTTGCGATATATTGTAGCATGTGATATGGTATATATGCATGCCTGTTTCATATTCTTGAAATATATATCTGTTGGTTCAGTTGATAATACCTATGCTAGAGAATAGCGGTAACTTGCATATACCCTTAGTATAGGGACCCAAAGGTGAAAATATTTTCTAAAACCGGGAGTCGAGGATCCCGAGTAGATTTTGTATATATGGATATGGATATATATATATATATATTTATATATATATATATGGTTATAGTTTTCCAAACTATTAATCGAATAAGGTTTATTCGATAACTTTAACTTTATTTTATTATTGAATATTATTTCGAATATTATTCGAAGGCGTATGACTCCTTTTATATTATTTATTGAATATTATTTGAATATTCATTCGAAGGCTTATGACTCTTTTATATTATTTATTGAATATTATTTGAATATTCATTCGAAGGCTTATGACTCAGTTTATATTATTTAATGAATATTATTTGAATATTCATTTGAGGATCTATGACTCCGATTATTTGCTGAGGTATATTCTTTATTTTATTAAAGAATAAGGTGTCAATAATCAAACTTATTTTCGATTATTCAAATAAAGATAATACTTTCATATAAGTATATCTTTGGTTATTTAATACTTGTTTCAAGTATAAGTTTTAATACTTCTACTTCAATTATTTTTATAAAGATTATTCTTTATGGGAATATTATTTAAATAATAATATTCAGTCATTTTCTAAATATTCTGGGGACTGATTTACTTCATTAAATCAGCTTTACTCCAAACACTCTATAAAGTGTTTTCGAGTCTTCAAAATGATTTTTAAAGTCAGAGCGGATCCCAAAACTCATTTTTATATTTAAGATCTTCCTTTTTTAAGGGGATTTAAATACTCGCTCAAAACCTGGGGAATCCGGCTCTGTGGTGTATTTTATATTCGCAACGAGGTTGCAGTTTGGTAAATGAATTGATTACTTGCCCAATGTTCGGGAAGTAAGCCCATCTAATTGAGTCGGCATAAGCGACAGGCCGGGGTACGGTCTATGAAAGTGTAAGTGGCTGGGTGGCAGTCCATCAACGCGTAAGAGGCCGGGTGGCGGTCCAGCACAAGGTCCTTATGTGGCCAGGGTGATGACCGGTGGGGGATTCATCCATCTACTAGTAGAAAAGGTTACTTATTGGTATCTTTGCCTGATCAGCAAGATATCTGGTTTATGCCAAAATTCTTTTCCTTTCCAAAATTCATTGGATGTTTCAAACTCTGTTCATACTTTACATAACAGAGGTTCCAGGAAATGTTTAAAGAGATATATATGTGGATATATATATATATCGGGACTAAATAAAGTATCTCGTAACTTTTTTTCATTCAATAATATTTCAAAGATTGAATCTATTCAAGTCTTAACTTGTGGTCTCATCTATGGGATGTTTTTTTTAAAACTTATAATACTTTGAACGGTGGTAGTTCAAGTAGCTTTATAAAGGATATAAGTGTAGTGAAGTATTGGTAACTTCATTCCTTGTTTTTACTTATATCTAGTAAGTAATTATCTTACACATGATAGAGATTCTATTAAGTATCCATTTAGATACTTATATTATTGTTATCACTATGTATTATCTTGCGAGCTGTAAGGCTCACTCTTGCTTTATTTCTTCATCACACAACAACAGTTAGGAGAGATGGCCAGACTCCAGCAGACCCAGCGCAAGCGCGTGGGAAGCGTCCCGCGTCTTCCCGATGATGTTGTAGCTGCTATAGCTGCAGAGGTAGATCCATTGTAGTGCAGACCATCTACTTTTGAGAATCAAATTATGTATAATTATAACTTGTGGCAGATAATGGCAATTAACTGTAAATTTATCAAGTAATCGTTTTGGGTTGTAATAACTTTTAAATTGTGGACTCAAAGACTTGTACTTATTTCAATTTCATTTCTGAGACTATAACGGGTTGTGGTGTGTGTTAGTATGGGGTCACAGCATGAGGTTATTTATTATTAATTAAATGAAGTGATATTGTGGAAAGAAAGACCGTGACAACCCGGATCCCCGACCCCGGATCTGGGGGTGTTACAGAAATGGTATCAGAGCTAAGCGTTATAAACCTCAGAGATGATGCGTCGATATAATAACAAACTCACAAAGATAATAAGAACTCTTGCCAAGTTCATGGTCGGACTACTTAAAGTAGTACTGACAGTTAAAACCCTTACGGGAACCCTTATAAGTATCATGATAGTAACTTAGCTCGTTTAATGTGTAGGCGCCTGAGATAGAGGACCCTGAGATGTTCGAGCGTGAGCATGATGAGGCATTGCTAGATGTTGAGGATCAGGAGGAGCCTGAGATGGAGGAGGATGAGGAGGACCCCTCAGAGGAGCCTGAGACTGGAGGTCATTGCTATTTCAGATGAGGAGGACCCCTCAGAGGAGTCAGAGACAGAGGTTATTGCTATTCCAGATGAGGAGGACCCGGATGAGGTCCCAGTAGCTGAGGAGCGTGTTGGACCTATGGTAGTGTATGCTGGTATCCCATTACCCACACTTCCGGTGGTCAGAGCCCCTACCCCTCCACCACTATCTTGGATTCCTGATGATGACAGCTCAGAGACCCATACTTCCGAGCCTAGGCAGACCGAGGAGGCACCCTCAGCGGCTCCGGATTCACCACCTCTTGACCCTGCCCACAGGCAGTCTTCGTTAGCTCATGGATATGTTCAGGATGTATTGAGGACCCGAGTGGCTGTTGCCGAGGGCTGACTAGATGAGGCCAGGAGGGAGTTGGATGCAGAGAGGGCGGGTAGGCGTACCCGAGCTTATGAGACTAGGGCTTCTATACCCCGATCCTTGAGGAGGGAGCTTACGGGGATAGAGCTCACATCCCGAGCGAGGCTCAGATCGCTCCAGGGGGACAGGCATGGTAGGATCTCCAGGCGGCAGGCCGACTATATCTTCCGTCGTGCGATGGAAAGGGTTTGGGAGCTGACCCGCTCCGGTGTGTGATTCAGGATTGATGATGGAATAGTCTAGTTGTCTAGTTAGCCGAGGCCTTAGTAAGAGCCAATTTTCCTGGGATAGTTGACTTGTATATAGCATCCCTTTTTCTGACTAGACAGATAGACTCTTGTGTATCACTTTTGGGACAGATGACTGTAGCACTGTTGTACTTTTGACCAGATCAAACTATGTATTTCTCGCATTATGTATATATTTGTTTCCTTTCGGTTCAGTTCCATAGTGACGGGATCACTGTTTTTATCATTATTATTACTGCACTTCGTATTAGAACTTTCTTAAAATAATAGAATTGCGATATACGTTCTCCCCATTATAAGAGCTGTGCAAGGCACAATGTTGTATATGATTGTGACCTAACGTTGAATTTTCCCAATAATTGTTTTTATTATTATCAGAATCATGCCGCCAAGAAAGATTGGAACTAGGGCGAACCCTGGATCTGAGGACCAGGGAAGCCATAATCAGGACAATAGAAACCAAGAACACAGTAAAGAGGAAGATGAGGATTATGTGGAACAGGATGACTCCCTGTATGAAGAGGAAGAGGAAACATATGATGTTGAGGGATTTGAGATAGAGACTGAAGAAGGAGAAACCGAGGTTGAGCAACCAGTACCAAACCCAGGCATGGATCCCATGAGCCAGTTCATGCAACTCCTAAGGCAGAATTTGGAACGTCAACCCAACCCACCCCCTCAAGGAAGTAACAATGCAGTGGCAAACTCTTTCAGGGCTTTTAAGTCCCTTAAGCCCCCTGAGTTCCACGGATCAGCCGACCCAGTTGAGGCAAGGGCATGGTTAAAGGAAATGGAGAAATCTTTTGAGATTTTGAGTACCGAGGAGGCACAGAAGACTATATTTGCTACCTACCTTCTGAAAGGAGAAGCTAACTACTGGTGGGAGGCCAAGAAAAATATGGAGACAGACGCTATTATAACCTGGGAGAGATTTAGTCAGTTGTTTCTGGGGAAGTATTTCCCGAGGTTTATGGAAAACCAGATGGAGCTCAAGTTCTTGGAGCTAAAGCAGAATAACTTGTCTGTAGCAGAGTACGAAGCGAAATTTACTGAGTTATCAAGGTTTGTGCCGGAGTTTGTGAGCACCGAGGAAAAGAAAGCTAGGAGGTTTCAGCAGGGACTGAAACCGTGGATTCAGAATAGGGTGGCAATCCTTGAGCTTACGGACTATGCCACTCTGGTGCAAAAGGCAACGATTGTAGAAGTCGGAAGTGAACAGATGCAGAAGGAAAGAGAGAAGAAAGGAATAAAGAGGAAAAGTATGAGCATGGGTGGAGGTTCCGCAGGAAGGAGCTTCCCAACTAGATTTAATCGAGGAGCAGTGTCCCTACCAGGAAGGAACACTGGGTTTAAGCGGCCAATGAGTGTGAGTGTGAGCCAGGGCGGCCAGAAGTCAAGAATGTCCTATTCCAACCAGTCTCGACCCCCATTGCCTGCCTGTAACATATGTGGAAGGAATCACACTGGGGAGTGTAAAGGAAAGCCAGTAACCTGTTTTAAGTGCGGTCGGGAAGGCCACTACTCAAATAAGTGCCCATCATCAACCCCTGCCATCGTTCCAACCGCCACTTGTCATCAGTGCGGACGCCCAGGTCATTGGAAGAGGGAATGCCCAATGAACAAACCAGCAGCTTCGGGAGCAAGCAGGGCTGCTTCCAATAAGCCACCTACTGCGAGGACTTTCAACATGACAGTCCAGGATGCTATGAAAGATTCAGATGTGATAGCAAGTACCCTTTCTCTAAATTCAGTCAGTGCAAATGTTTTATTTGATTCGGGAGCAACTAAATCTTTTATATCAAAGGATCTTGCGCGTAAGTTAAGACTTAAGGCTGAACCCTTGATAAAACCCTTACAAGTAGAAATAGCCAATCATGAAATTATTCCTGTTAACCAGATTCACCCCGCCTGTGAGATAGGCATAGGGGAGCAATCTTTCAGTGTTGATCTGATTCCTTTTAAATTAGGGGAGTTTGATGTGATTTTGGGAATGGACTGGCTATCTAGCAACGATGCTCAGATAGACTGTAAAGGGAAGAAAGTTAAGTTAAATATCCCTGGGAAGAAAGAAGTTATATTTAGAGGAAAGAGGCAGACGCAGAAATTTTTGACTATGGCTCAGGCCAAAAGGATGCTACGAAAAGGAAGTGAGGCCTACCTAGCCTATGTGGTGGACACGCAGAAGGAGGTGCCCAACTTACAAGATATTCCAGTAGTCAACGAATTTGAAGATGTATTCCCACAAGACCTTCCGGGATTACCACCCGATAGAGTGATTGAATTTGCTATTGAGTTGGCCCCAGGGACGGCGCCAGTTTCAAAAGCACCTTACCGGTTAGCCCCGTTAGAAATGAAGGAATTAGCTATCCAATTGCAGGAACTCTTGGATAAGGGTATGATAAGACCCAGTGTGTCTCCGTGGGGAGCACCAGTTTTATTTGTTAAGAAGAAAGATGGGAGCATGAGGTTGTGCATCGACTATCGAGAGTTGAACAAGCTAACCATAAAGAACAGGTACCCATTGCCTAGAATAGACGATCTGTTTGACCAGCTAAAGGATGCTGTTTATTTTTCCAAGATCGACCTGAGAACTGGATATCACCAACTAAAGATTAAACCCGAAGATATTTCCAAGACAGCGTTCCGTACCAGGTATGGGCATTATGAGTTCTTGGTAATGTCCTTTGGATTAACCAACGCCCCAACGGCTTTCATGGATTTAATGAATAGAGTATTTAAGAAGTACTTGGACAAGTGTGTGATAGTTTTTATCGATGATATTTTGATCTACTCAAGGACTGAGGCAGAACATGCAGAGCATTTGAGGATAGCTCTAGGAATACTCAGAGAGGAGCAGTTATATGCCAAATTCTCGAAGTGTGAATTCTGGCGGAATGAAGTACAGTTTTTAAGACATGTGATCAATAAAGAAGGAGTATTGGTCGACCCCTCCAAGATAGAGGCGGTCTCAAATTGGGAAAGGCCAACCACACCCACAGAGGTAATGAGTTTCATAGGATTGGTCGGCTACTATCGAAGATTTGTACAGGACTTTGCGAAGATCGCAGCCCCTTTGACACGACTTACTCGTAAGACAGAGAAGTTTGAATGGACGGAGAAATGCGAGAACAGTTTTCAGGAATTAAAGAAAAGGTTGATAACGGCTCCGGTATTGGCATTGCCGGACGGAAAAGGAGATTTTGTGATATATAGTGACGCGTCGCACAAAGGATTAGGATGTGTGCTTATGCAGCACAGTAAAGTTATTGTGTATACGTCGAGACAACTGAAGGAATACGAGGTTAGATATCCTACTCATGACCTTGAACTCGCGGCAATAGTATTTGCTTTAAAAATTTGGAGGCACTACTTGTATGGAGAGAAGTGCGAGATTTTCACAGACCATAAGAGCCTCAAGTACATATTTACGCAGAAAGAGCTCAACATGCGCCAGAGGAGATGGTTAGAACTAATCAAGGACTATGATTGTGAGATTCTCTATCATCCAGGGAAAGCCAATGTGGTGGCTGATGCCCTTAGTAGAAAGGAAAGACTCAGAATGATAACGACTTCGGAAGAGTTGATAAGGGATTTTGAGAGAATGGAAATAGAAGTAAAGGTAACCGGAACCGGAACTGAAAAGCTTTTTGAGATCTCAATGCAGCCAGAGTTATTGGAAAAGATCAGATTGTGCCAGGAGAAAATAATGAATGAAGGCAGAGAGTCAATGACTGGAGAGGAGATCCATACTGAGAAAGATGATAAAGGGATAATGAGGTACTCCTACCGAATTTGGGTTCCGAATGTTCAAGAACTTAAAGATGAGATTTTGGATGAAAGCCATGGTTCCAGGTATTCCATTCACCCGGGAAGTACCAAGATGTATAGGGATTTGAAGGAATATTACTGGTGGCCCAACATGAAGAGGGACGTAGCAGAATGGGTAAACAAGTGTTTGACTTGCCAAAGAGTAAAGGCAGAGCACCAGAGACCCAGTGGACTTTTGCGACCCCTGGAGATTCCCGAATGGAAATGGGAACAGATAGCGATGGATTTTGTTGTAGGCTTGCCAAGGACGAAAGCCAGTCACGACGCCATTTGGGTAATTATAGAACGACTGACAAAGTCAGCTCATTTCATTCCTATCAATGAAAGATACACAGTCGATAGACTGGTGGACATTTACCTTAAGGAAATAGTGACACGACATGGAGTCCCAGCGTCCATTGTCTCAGACCGAGACCCCGGGTTCAACTCCAGATTTTGGAGGAGCTTTCAGGAATGTGCGGGGACCAAGTTAAATATGAGTACCGCGTAACATCCCCAAACGGATGGATAGAGTGAAAGGACCATCCAGACACTAGAGGATATGTTGAGAGTCTGTGCAATAGACCTTAAAGGAAGTTGGGATGATCACTTGCCGTTGATCGAGTTTTCTTATAACCATAGCTTTCATGCTAGCATCGGAATGCCGCCTTATGAGGCCCTGTACGGAAGAAGGTGTCGATCACCCTTGTACTGGGATGAAGTAGGAGAGCGGAAGATGCTCGGACCCGAAGTGGTCCAAAGGACCAAAGATATAGTGGATCTTATCAGAGGGCGACTTGTAGCAGCCCAAGACAGACAAAAGAAATATGCAGACCTAGCCCGAAAGGACAAGGAATATGAAGTAGGGGACTTAGTACTGTTGAAAGTATCCCCTTGGAAGGGATTAATGAGGTTCGGAAAGAAAGGAAAACTAAGCCCAAGATACATTGGACCTTTTGAGATATTAAGACGAATTGGAAAGTTAGCTTACGAGCTAGCCCTACCCCCTAATTTGCAACAAGTTCATAATGTGTTCCATGTGTCAATGCTAAGGAGGTATCATCGGGATGCCAGGCACATAGTGGAGTACGAGCAGGTGGATATGCAGCCAGATCTAACTTACGTGGAGAAGCCAGTAAGGATTATGGATAAGAAGGAGCAGGTGCTTCGGAACAAAGTGATCAAGCTAGTCAGAGTATTATGGCAGAATCATAATGTGGAAGAATCAACTTGGGAACTAGAGAGCACAATGCTAGAAAAGTAACCCCATTTGTTTTCTGTTTGATTCCGGGACGGAATCCTTTTAAGGAGGGGAGACTGTAATAACCCCAAAATTTTCAACTTTTTGTAACCCTTGTGAATAGTGTTTTAGCTGAATGAAGAAACTTTTCACGCCACACTATGTAGGGGTTCTGTTATGGATATTCTGGGATATTATTAGTACTCTATGAAGTATATAAGTGTATGTAAAGATCGTCAGAATCCAATTCCGAACACTTTGGTTTTTCCCGGAAATCCACAAGATACGGAGAGAATTGAGTATAAGGTAACAGGATAAAAAGGATTTAAATTAAAGGATTATAATAAAGGATAATAAAAAGGAATATAATGTATTGAGAAAGGTTAAGGGAACCTAAGTAATAAGATCCCGGGTATGATCCTTCAAACGATAAACGAGAACGAAAGTTAAGCGAACCGTATAACAGATCAGCGGTCATTAGGCAAACGATTAGGAAGTTAATCAAAGGGATTAGTGGGAATGATGTCATCCAACCAATAGAAAGAGGACAAGGAAGGGAGGATGACATCATGAGGATGACATAAGCATGACATGGGAAGGAAGGAGGTGTGGTGGCTTTGTAACCACACAAATTCAAGGGCAAGAAGGTAATTGACTAAATCAAATACAAAACTACAACCAACCAAGCCAAATAATTCATTCTTCATCAAAACAAAAAGAAACCAAGGCATTAGTTCTTCATTGCTCTCGGCTTTTTCACTTTTTAAAGGCAAGATTTTTCAAAATCCAAGATCCAAGCTTCCTAAATTGGTGAGTAAATTCCCTAATCATCTTCATGCTTAGTTAGGGCTATATCATGAGTTTAAGCCATTAATTCCTTCTCAATCTTCTTCATTTAATCAAAGAAGAAGACTATGAATAGTGTTTTCAAGTTCTTTAACTTGAAGTTTTCTTGTTTTTCTTGAAGATCCAAGCTTTCCTAAGACTTCTCAAAGCTTCTTAAGGCTGCCTAGCTCCTCCCACCACTTCAAGGAAGGTATACCATCTCCAAACCCTAGATTCCTATATATTATAAGATGATTTTGATTAGTAGGGTGCTATTGTAGCTTGTTGTTATGATTAGAGTTTGGGATTTGAAATGGTAGCGAAATGAAATGGTAAATGTTGTGGTTTTGATTAAAAGAACTTAAGTATGATTAAAGTTAAGCTTAGGCATAAGTATGAATGATTAAATGTTGTTATGATGTGATAAGGATGGATGTTGGTTGTATGTTGGATTTGAGGTTGGTTTGTGGTTGGTTTTGAATGGTTTAAAATTGGGAAATCGCGTAAACATAGCCGTCGTAACGTCCGATTTTCTTTGGACTGTTTTTGTGCATAGCATTAGGACCCGAGAACCCCCTGCTAGATTATGACCACTGCCATGATTAGATAGCTCATGTTACGAGCTTCGTTTTGATATGTAGTTCGTTCGATTCCGATGCACGGTTTAGGAGAAACGACCGTTTCAAGTAACGGCATTTCGCGAACGAAACTTTTTCCCTCGCCTTACTTTGAAACATAGGTTAAAGACCAAAAAGGGTTAATTAATGTATGAAAAATTTATGGTAAGTGTGTTAGGAAGTTGGTAAGACACTCGCGAAGGAATCGCTTTAAAACTCGTAAAGGTTAAATTATTAAAAATGGTGGAGCCGAGGGTACCCGAGTGACTTAAGCAAATCAGTGAGCGCAAAACAAGCGTTAGAGTCTAAGTTAGTTAAAGTATAGATTTACAAGTGATTTTGGTTTAATTCCAACTTACTTGTTGTTTATAGGTTACCAGACTCGTCCCGAGCCTTTTATCACCCCAAGTCGCTCAGGCAAGTTTTCTACCCGTTATACTGTTGTTGTGATGTATACATATGTATATGCATTATCTTGTGATAGATGCATGGTGGTTAATTAGCAAATCTTGCGATATATTGTAGCATGTGATATGGTATATATGCATGCCTGTTTCATATTCTTGAAATATATATCTGTTGGTTCAGTTGATAATACCTATGCTAGAGAATAGCGGTAACTTGCATATACCCTTAGTATAGGGACCCAAAGGTGAAAATATTTTCTAAAACCGGGAGTCGAGGATCCCGAGTAGATTTTGTATATATGGATATGGATATATATATATATATATTTATATATATATATATATGGTTATAGTTTTCCAAACTATTAATCGAATAAGGTTTATTCGATAACTTTAACTTTATTTTATTATTGAATATTATTTCGAATATTATTCGAAGGCGTATGACTCCTTTTATTTATTTATTTGAATATTATTTGAATATTCATTCGAGGGCTTATGACTCTTTTATATTATTTATTGAATATTATTTGAATATCCATTCGAAGGCTTATGACTCAATTTATATTATTTAATGAATATTATTTGAATATTCATTTGAGGATCTATGACTCCGATTATTTGCTGAGGTATATTCTTTATTTTATTAAAGAATAAGGTGTCAATAATCAAACTTATTTTCCATTATTCAAATAAAGATAATACTTTCATATAAGTATATCTTTGGTTACTTAATACTCGTTTCAAGTATAAGTTTTAATACTTCTACTTCAATTATTTTTATAAAGATTATTCTTTATGGGAATATTATTTAAATAATAATATTCAGTCATTTTCTAAATATTCTGGGGACTGATTTACTTCATTAAATCAGCTTTACTCCAAACACTCTATAAAGTGTTTTCGAGTCTTCAAAATGATTTTTAAAGTCAGAGCGGATCCCAAAACTCATTGTTATATTTAAGATCTTCCTTTTTTAAGGGGATTTAAATACTCGCTCAAAACCTGGGGAATCCGGCTCTGTGGTGTATTTTATATTCGCAGCGAGGTTGCAGTTTTGGTAAATGAATTGATTACTTGCCCAATGTTCGGGAAGTAAGCCCATCTAATTGAGTCGGCATAAGCGACAGGCCGGGGTACGGTCTATGAAAGTGTAAGTGGCTGGGTGGCAGTCCATCAACGCGTAAGAGGCCGGGTGGCGGTCCAGCACAAGGTCCTTATGTGGCCAGGGTGATGACCGGTGGGGGATTCATCCATCTACTAGTAGAAAAGGTTACTTATTGGTATCTTTGCCTGATCAGCAAGATATCTGGTTTATGCCAAAATTCTTTTCCTTTCCAAAATTCATTGGATGTTTCAAACTCTGTTCATACTTTACATAACAGAGGTTCCAGGAAATGTTTAATGAGATATATATATATGGATATATATATCGGGACTAAATAAAGTATCTCGTAACTTTTTTTCATTCAATAATATTTCAAAGATTGAATCTATTCAAGTCTTAACTTGTGGTCTCATCTATGGGATGTTTTTTTTTAAAACTTATAATACTTTGAACGGTGGTAGTTCAAGTAGCTTTATAAAGGATATAAGTGTAGTGAAGTATTGGTAACTTCATTCCTTGTTTTTACTTATATCTAGTAAGTAATTATCTTACACACGATAAAGATTCTAGTAAGTATCCATTTAGATACTTATATTATTGTTATCACTATGTATTATCTTGCGAGCTGTAAGGCTTACTCTTGCTTTATTTCTTCATCACACAACAACAGTTAGGAGAGATGGCCAGACTCCAGCAGACCCAGCGCAAGCGCGTGGGAAGCGTCCTGCGTCTTCCCAATGATGTTGTAGCTGCTATAGCTGCAGAGGTAGATCCATTGTAGTTCAGACCATCTACTTTTGAGAATCAAATTATGTATAATTATAACTTGTGGCAGATAATGGCAATTAACTGTAAATTTATCAAGTAATCATTTTGGGTTGTAATAACTTTTAAATGGTGGATTCAAAGACTTGTACTTATTTCAATTTCATCTTTGAGACTATAACGGGTTGTGGTGTGTGTTAGTATGGGGTCACAGCATGAAGTTATTTATTATTAATTAAGTGAAGTGATATTGTGGAAAGAAAGACCGTGACAACCTGGATCCCCGACCCCGGATCTGGGGGTGTTACAGTTTTCTTAGGAGATTCTGAGGACAGAATCCTTTTAAGGGGGGAAGGATGTAATATCCGGGATATATCGTGTAATTATTTTTTCTATTAAATAATTATTATGTGTGTTCAGTATCTGTTCTGTGAATTAATTGTTAAGTGTTATTTGTATTTGGATATTCAAAAATATTATCAATTGAGTATTTTAATTTTTATATGTCCAAAATAAAATATAGATAATTGTCATATCTTCCTAATTACTTTTATGTTGATTTATGGATTTATAAGGATCATATGAAATTTATAAAATCTTTTTCCGAGTATTTAAAATCTATTTTATAAAAACGGAAACCAACCGACGTCACCCGTTGTTACGTTTTTGGAACCCGAAACTCTTCCGATAACTCCTTCCTAACCTAATTGTAATATTCCGTGCATATTCCATGTTTCGACTTTTTCGATCCGGCGTACGGTTTGTTCTGCGCGGGTCCCGGCGCAACATTTTCGATACAATATTTGTTTCGGTAAATCAATAAAACCCGTATTTTCGATAAACGGGAGCTTTTTATTAAACTATCCCAATTATCACTTCGTAATGCGTGTAACCAGGCGCTGAGACCAAGACCGCAGTACAAATTATACTGGTTTGGATAATTATCCCGAAAACTGATACCATTTGGATCAGTTTTTATAAATAAACGTACCATTTTATATCCGGAATGATCCAACAGGATACTAATTTTCCGTAATTATAAATAGCCTTTTACCGTATTTTATTTCGTATCAAAATCATTTGCAGACAGATAATTATATAATTTTACAGAGAAAAATCATATATTCATAAACTGTTCCAAGAATCAAACTACTATTTGGAGGTGTTATTGAAATCTGCTCGGGAAGCTCTAGTAACCAAAACGGAGGGTTTGAAGAGTACTATCAGATTATACAAGTTTCAGAACTGCAGAATCAAAGGTTTAATTTCTAGAAATTTATTTATTTTCGAATTATTTTTATGAAAAATATGAATTTCTGTTCGGATGATTGTTTGTATGATTTAATGATTGCATGTTATGGAGCTTGTTTTCCTGATAATTTTGATATATTATACGTCTGATTTGGAGTTCAATAACATGTTCAAATTTGAGTTTGATTTTCGAATTTCAAAATTAGGGTTTATAACGCGTATGAATGTTTTCAATTGAAATTTGGGGGTTTTTTATTCAGGGGTTATTAGCTGTTGATTTATAGTGGGTTGTGTTCCTTATGAAATTTGCAATCGATTGGTATATAGCTCGTTAACAGATGATTAGTGAATTGAAGGGAGTTGTGTTTTTAAGTTTTACGATGTTCGCCGGAAACCGGCGATGTTCTTGGCCAATTTCCGGTCAAGTCTGGGGTTATTGATGAATTTTGATTGCAGATATAGATTCCTGGTGTTGTATAGTATTGATCTGGAGCTTGTGGTGATGGGAGGATGCCGGAGTCGAGTTCTCCGGCCACCCCCGACGTTTTCCGGCGACTGGACTGCAAAATTGCAGTTTGGTCCTTGTACTTTTGGAAATGATGAAGTTAGGTCCCTGAGGTTTCCAGAATTTGCAAAAATAGGATTCTTGTTTTAAATATATTCAAAAATCATATTTCCTATTTATTTTTATTTTAAAAATTCATTTTTAATTTCTGAAAATTCTAAAAATTAGTATTTTAATTCCGAAAATTATTTTTAATTCAAAAATAAATCTAAATTAATTAGTTAATTAATTTCAGTTAATTTCTAATTGATTAATTGGTCAATTAATTCGAAAATTAATTGATTAATTGATTTAATTAATTATTAATTGATTTTAATTAAATATTTAATAAGATTTAATTATTTAAAAATGATTTAAAAATTCCGAAAAATAGTTTCGAGCTTTAAAATATTATTCTAAATTATTTTCTAGGATTGATAATTATTATAAAATTGTTTTGAAGCCAGAATTGGCCAATCGAACCTGTTTACTAACCCGAAATTGATCCAACGACCCGTTTTAATTCCGAAAAATGTTTTTAAAATCATTTTAAATAACCGAAAGCCTATTTATGACCCGAGAGTTCTTTATAAATGATATGTCATTGATTATGTGACGTATTATGTGTTATATGTGATATGTTGGTTAACTGTTGGTCTATATATTCGGTGTTTACTTGATTATTGCATAACTTTCAATCCGTTAATCGGATTTGGGTGAAACGAAGGGTAGATAAAAGTATGTGTTGAATAGAATTCTATGAGTCGATTATTGATAGATACTTATGATATGTGAGCAGAAGAGGCAAGATGTAGGAAAGGGAAACAGGTAGTTGAGGAGTAAGACGATTGTGATTGGAAGCGAGTGCAGTGTAGTAAGCTAATACCAGGCAAGTGTTCTGAACTTTCTCGAGATATTGTAGTATTTGATAGTCTTGTTGATATTGCAAGTGCTTTGAAGCACTGAAACCCAAACCCTGATTCCAGTTATTGTTCTTGAGCCATTAACCTTATTCTTTCTAAGCCATTGATTATTGTATATCCCAAACACGAACCACAAATCTACGATACTACTCCACAAATACATGCAAACTAAAAACCAAACACTGAACTGAATTACTTATATACTCAACCCATTGTATTTTATGCTTTGAAACCCAAATCTTTGAAACCCTGAAACGTTGATTCCTTTGTTATCTAATTCTTTCATTACCCAGCATCTAAGCTTTGAAATTACCTTATTGATCCGTACAAGGATTGAAACCCTTTTATTGTTAAGCACTCATTGTTGTTAATGATTCTGGTTATTGTTTATTATTGTTCATTCTGTTATTATGTTAGAATTGGATTGTTTTTATAAAATTGTGGACCAGATTCGTGGTCAGACCATATAATGGTCAAGTTAGGCCAATGTGCGCCTTGGATCCAGTAGTTAGTGTTAGATATATTTGATAATGTCATGGCCAATATGTTTTATGTTTAGCTTTCAGATCTTACGTGAACAGGATAAATCAGTACTTAACTATTGATCAGTACTTATACTGGAAGTCAGGACTTAAGGATATCAGTACTTATATTATCAGGAGATAATCATCAGAAGATAGATATCAGAACTTAAGTGCTGAAGGACAATCAGATAAGGACAGTAGCTGATTAAAGGAAAGAAGATTGAGATAAACATAAGAAGAGATATGCATGAAGAAGGAATTCCGTGAAGAATGGAATACTTGGAAGAAAAGATATCTGATTTATATATTTTAGGAAGTAGAATTATATTCCATATCAATTAGCGATTATCATGTAACTGTGTAGTATATAAATACAGACATAGGGTTTACACTATAAGTGTTATCATTATTAGAAAAGATTATTAATTGTAACCCTAGCAGCTCTCATGATATTTGTTCATCACTGAGAGGTAACAGTTCCATACTGTAACAGAGTTTATTGTTTCAGTAAAGTTTGTTTTCTGTTACTTAAGTTCTTAAAGTTCGATTTGAGTGTGCTATACACTGTATTCACCCCCTCTACAGTGTGTGTGTGTGACCTAACAATTGGTATCAGAGCTATATGTTAACTTACATACAGTTAAAGATCCAAACACAATCATGTCGGACACAGAAACTCCAACTAAGCCTACCACAACTGAGGAACCACCAAAGACACAAATTCAGAGTCGGTATGAGACTATCAGAGTCCCCATACTGAGACCATCTAAATATCCCATATGGAAGGTAAGGATGACCATGTTCCTGGAAGCAATAGATCCAGAATACCTGGATAGAATCAAGGAAGGTCCTCACAAACCAACCAAACTCGCTGTTGCAGTTGCAGGTGAAGCAGCAATGACCGTACCAAAGGAGAAGAGTGATTATACTGCTGAGGACATAGCATCAATTACTAAGGATGCTATGGTACGACACTTACTGCATAGTGCCATTGATAATGTAATGTCAAACAGGGTAATCAACTGCAAGACTGCTAAGGAGATATGGGATGCTCTGGAAACAAGGTGTCAGGGAACTGACACAATTAAGAAGAACAGGAAGATAATACTCACTCAAGAGTATGAACACTTTGACTCAAAGACTAATGAGTCATTGAATGATTTATATGATAGATTTGTCAAACTTTTGAATGATTTGTCATTGGTTGATAAAGAGTATGATCTTAAAGATTCAAACCTTAAGTTCCTGTTAGCTCTTCCTGAATGCTGGGATTTGAAGGCAACGACGATAAGAGACAACTACAATCTTGATGAAACAACCCTTGACGAAATCTATGGAATGCTCAAGACTCATGAGCTGGAGATGGAACGAAGAAGCAAGAGGAAAGGAGGAAAGTCAAGGACAGTTGCTCTTAAGGCTGAAGAAGAATTCCCCAAAGCAGCTTCCTCAAAGAAAGACAAGGGTAAAGCTCCTTTCATAAAGTCTGATACTGAGTCATCAAGTTCTGAGAGTGATGATGACTCAGATTCTGAAAGCTTGCCTGAGACTGATGCTGATGAGGAGATGATGAAGCTGTGTGCTCTTATGGTGAAAGGAATCACCAAGATTGCATACAGGAAGTTCAGGAAGGGAAAGAAGTTTTCCAGAAAAGGCATAAGTTCTGATAAGAAGAATTTCAGAAGATCTGAAGGCAGAGGAGGAAAGTCTGACAAAGGAGATTACACCAATGTTAAATGCTATAACTGTGGTGAGAAAGGCCACATATCTCCTGACTGCAAGAAGGTAAAGGGTGACAGAGGCAAGGCTCTTGTCACAAAGCAGAAAAGCTGGACAGACACTTCAGACTCTGAAAGTGAGGAGAACTATGCATTGATGGCAAATGCTGATAAAGAAAGTGTTGAGAGCAGTTCTGAAGCTACTGAAACAAAGGTACCTCAGACTACTTATGCTTTTCATACTGATGATATTAATGAGTTGAGAAGATATCTTAAAACCATGTTTGTCAGCTATAGAGACCAAACTTTAACATGTGAAAGATTAACTTCTGAAAATCTTGCATTTAAGAAAAGGAATGATTTCGTAGAAAAAGAGTTAGTCATGTTCCATCAAACTCAGAAGGATAGAGATGATGCTTTTTATGTTAGGGATGAAGTGCTAAAAATGAATGAATCTCTAAAAACTGAGTTAGAAAAGGAAAGAGAGATAATCAGGACTTGGACTAACTCCGGCAGAACAACTCAAAATTTGCTAAGTAGTGAAAATTGGAAAGAGGGCTTAGGTTATGGAGAGAATAAGAATGATAAAGGAACTGAAGAAATTAAGCCGGTTGTTAAGCAAAAGCCAAAGTTAAAACCTGTTAAGTTTGTAACTGTAAAGTCTGATAATGAGAAATCAGAAGTTAAAGAGGAATTAACTTCTGACAAACTAAAACAGGAAAAGATAGTTGAAGTAAACATAGGCTTAATGACAAAGAAGCAGCTTAAGCATAAGCTGAAAGATGTCAAGAATGCAAACAAGGTAAAATCACCTAGGAAAAATAGGAATGGAAAGGAAGGTGTGAATAAAAGCAATGATTATAAACCTGTTCCTGATGCTCCTAGGAAAATATGTCATAACTGTGGAAGTTCTAACCATCTGGCTTCTTTTTGCAGGAAAAATAAGAATATTAACTCCTTACCTTCAAAATCAGGAGTTAAGAGTCAGTCTGTTAGATACAAACCACAAAATCCTTGTTTTCATTGTGGTAGTTTATGGCATTCCATTTATACTTGTAAGGAATATCATAGTTTGTACTATGATTATTATCAAATAAAACCTTCTTTGAAGAAAGTTTCCATTGTTCCTTCTAGTGTAAATTCTGATTCAAAGTCTGATAATGTAAATTCTGATAAGAAAAATGTTAGCATAAACTCTGATGCTAAATCCGCTGCAAATGTTAATAAACTTAATAAGGCCAAAGGATCCAAGCAAGTCTGGGTCCTTAAAACTAATAATTAGTGGTCTTTGTGATTGCAGGGCAACAGGAAAAATATTCTAGTTCTGGACAGTGGATGTTCAGGACATATGACTGGAAATAAGGCCCTGCTATCAGACTTTGTGGAGAAAGCTGGCCCAAGTGTTTCTTATGGAGATGGCAACATTGGAAAAACATTGGGATATAGCAATATCAATCTTGGAAATGTCATAATTAAACAAGTAGCTCTGGTCTCAGGACTTAAACACAACCTACTGAGTATAAGTCAAATCTGTGACAGAGGTTATCATGTTGATTTCTTTGAAGAACACTGTGAAGTTGTGAGTAAATCTAAAGGCAAAGTTGTTCTGAAAGGATACAGACGTGGTAACATTTATGAAGCTAAGCTTTCAACAAGTATTGATGGCTCTGCAATCTGTCTGTTAAGTAGAGCATAAATTGAAGAAAGCTGGAATTGGCATAAGAAACTCTCTCATTTAAATTTCAACAATATAAATGAACTGGTCAAGAAAGATCTTGTGAGAGGATTGCCAAACACAGTATTTGCTCCTGATGGTCTTTGTGATTCATGTCAGAAAGCCAAACAAAGAAAATCTTCATTCAAGAGCAAGACTGATTCATCAATTCTTGAGCCTTATCATCTTATACATGTTGATTTATTTGGTCCAGTAAATGTCATGTCTATTGCAAAGAAGAAGTATGCGTTGGTCATAGTGGATGAGTTCACTAGATACACATGGGTGTATTTCTTGCACATAAAAAGTGAAACTACATCTATCTTGATTGATCATGTCAAACAGCTGGATAAAATGGTCAAAGATTCAGTGAAAATTTTAAGGAGTGATAATGGCACTGAGTTCAAGAATTTGATAATGGAAGAGTTCTGTAAAAGCCATGGAATAAAGCAGGAATTTTCTGCTCCTGGAACTCCACAGCAAAATGGAGTTGTTGAAAGGAAGAATAGAACTCTCGTTGAAGCTGCACGTACAATGCTTGAAGAAGCAAAGCTTCCAACCTATTTCTGGGCTGAAGCTGTGCAGACTGCTTGTTTTACTCAAAATGCAACACTCATTAACAAGCATGGAAAAACACCATATGAGATGGTGAAGAAAAAGAAGCCAAATCGGAAATATTTTCATGTATTTGGATGCAAGTGTTTTGTTCTCAAGACTCATCCTGAACAGCTATCAAAGTTTGATCTAAAAGCTGATGAAGGAATCTTTGTTGGATATCCACTTTCCACAAAAGCCTTCAGAGTCTATAATTTGAGAACAAAAGTGGTCATGGAATCTATCAATGTCTCTTTTGATGACAAGAAGATCACTGGTCTTAAAGATTTCGTTGACCATGATCAGCTGAGATTTGAAAATGAAGACTCATATTCTGATACTGAAAATCCTGACAGTCTAAGTCCTGATACTGCAAACTCTGATGGATTAAACTCTGATGTTATTGAAACTGTGGTGACTACGTTAAAGGAAGATGCACCTATGCAGGGGGAGCATACTCAAGATCCTACCACATCTCAAGAAACATCCGAACATGCATGTGGCTCTTCAAGTTCTGATTCGTCAAGTTCTGATAAGCCAAGTTCTGATAGTGCTGAAAATCTAAATACTGAAGAATCCAACTCAGAGAGCATAGTTTCAGGGGGAGCATCAGAAAATGAAAATGAAGATAGCATGGATCATGGGGGAGCATCCAGTTCTAGAGAAAACCTTCCATCTGCAAGGAAGTGGACAAAATCACATACACCTGATTTGATAATTGGAAATCCTGATGCAGGTGTCAGAACTAGAACAGGTACTTTAAATGAGTGTCTTTACAATTCTTTTCTCTCTCAGACTGAGCCAAAGAAAGTGGAAGAAGCTCTTCAAGATGCTGATTGGGTGCAAGCAATGCAGGAAGAGTTGAATGAATTTGAAAGAAACAATGTCTGGACCCTAGTACCAAGACCAAAGCATAGATCTGTTGTTGGTACAAAGTGGGTATTCAGAAACAAAACTGACAGTGATGGCATAATTACAAGGAATAAAGCAAGGCTGGTTGCAAAAGGACATTCTCAATAGGAGGGAATTGATTATGATAAAACATTTGCACCAGTTGCTAGGTTAGAAGCCATAAGGATATTTTTGGCTTATGCTGCTCACAAAAAGTTTACTGTCTTTCAAATGGATGTGAAAAGTGCTTTTCTCAATGGAGAATTGGAGGAAGAGGTATATGTTGAACAACCTCCAGGTTTTGTAGATACCAAACATCCAGACTATGTCTACAGACTTGACAAAGCACTTTATGGACTTAAGCAAGCTCCTAGAGCATGGTATGAGACTTTAGCTCAGTTTCTTCTGGAAAGTGGATTCAACAGAGGGACAATAGACAAAACACTGTTCTACCTCAACCATGGAAAAGACTTACTTCTGGTCCAGATTTATGTTAATGATATCATTTTTGGATCTACAAATGACAAACTTTGCAAGAAGTTTGCCAAACTAATGCAATCAAGATATCAGATGAGTATGATGGGGGAACTTAGCTATTTTCTGGGCCTTCAAGTCAAGCAGAATGAGGAAGGCACTTTTATTTGTCAAACCAAGTATACCAGAAACTTGCTAAAGAAATTTGGAATGCAAGATTATTCAAGTGCATCCACTCCAATGGCCACTGCAACAAAACTGGATAAGGATATCGGTAAATCAGTAGATATTACTGACTACAGAGGTATGATTGGCTCTCTACTCTATCTAACTGCTAGTAGAACTGATATTATGTATGCTACATGTCTTTGTGCAAGATTTCTAGCAGATCCAAGAGAACCTCACTTAACAGCTGTAAAAAGAATCTTTAAGTATCTTAAAGGGACAGCTGCTCTGGGATTATGGTATCCTAGAGAATCAGATTTTAAACTAATTGGTTACTCAGATGCAGATTTTGCAGGTTGCAAAATTGACAGGAAAAGCACAAGTGGAAGCTGCCAATTTCTTGGAGGCAGATTGGTTTCTTGGTACAGCAAGAAACAAAAGTCAATTTCCACATCAACTGCAGAAGCAGAGTATATTGCTGCAGGAAGCTGTTGTGCACAGATTCTTTGGATGAAGAATCAGTTACTGGATTATGGGTTAACATATTTCAAAATCCCTATTTACTGTGATAATCAAAGTGCTATTGCTATGACAGGTAATCCAGTTCAACACTCAATGACAAAGCACATCAGCATCAGGTACCACTTCATCAGGGAACATATGGATGAAGGTACAGTGGAATTGCATTTTGTTCCCACAGATCAACAGTTCGCAGATATCTTCACAAAACCATTATGTGAAGCTACTTTTACAAGATTGGTAAATGAACTTGGAATGGTTTCAGGTTCTTTCTCTAAATCTGCTTAGACTTGTTCTGTGTTATCAGACTTTATGCTCAGTATTTACAGAATTAATCTCATTGTGTATTCTGTGCTTAATTGATAAATGTCTTTAAGTACTGACTGTTGTCTGATATATGTTTTTAAACTCTGATAAGTGATATGCATGAAGAAGGAATTCCGTGAAGAATGGAATACTTAGAAGAAAAGATATCTGATTGATATATTTTAGGAAGCAGAATTATATTCCATATCAATTAACGATTATCTTGTAACTGTGTAGTATATAAACACAGACATAGGGTTTACACTATAAGTGTTATCATTATTAGAAAAGATTATTAATTGTAACCCTAGCAGCTCTCGTGATATTTGTTCATCACTGAGAGGTAACAGTTCCATACTGTAACAGAGTTTATTATTTCAATAAAGTTTTTTTTCTGTTACTTAAGTTCTTAAAGTTCGATTTGAGTGTGTTATACACTGTATTCACCCCCTCTACAGTGTGTGTGTGACCTAACAGTTAGAGCAATGTTGTGTGCTTTGCTCGAGGTTAGTGCGTGACTGATCAGCAGCCTAACCTTGGTTTTAAAAATAAAAGTATAATGTCCAATTCTAAATCATAATCCATTGTTCACTTGATATCATAATCATATTCACTTGATGATCATTATTCTCAGTTTTTGTCATTGTGACTTGCTGAGCTAGTTAGCTCATTTGTGCGATGTTGTTTATGTTCTTTTCCAGTTAAGAAGGAACAGGTTGGTAACGAGGATCCCCAGTCCAGCGCGAGAGCTATGGATTAAGGTTGATGAAGCTGAGCTAATAGGCTTCTTTTGAAATAAATTAAGTTTGTAAAAGTTTGTAATAATGTTTAATACTCAGTTTGAGTTTGGATAGTTGGGATTTGAACGGTTTGTAATATAAGTGTGTGTTCGGCTTGTGTGCATACTTTAACCTGTTACGGTCCGTGGTAGTTGGTAAGTAGGGTCACTGCATATTATTATTATCTTTATTATTGTTATAAGCAGTTTATAAATAAGGTGTGTGTGTGGACCCCAAACTTCTGACCCGGGTTTGGAAGGCGCCACAGGTATGGTTATTATTCAATGCCAAGATGATATCAAATTGAGATTGTTTATAACTACGAGATTATACTAACTAATATTAGCTAAGAGAATTAAGGTTGATTTACTTATATAACACAAACATAGGATTCTAACTTCATTAAATACTTCATTCAATAGTCTTTTTATTCTTAACCTTAGCATGCAATGGTGATGATACTATCAGATAACACGAAACTAATAAACGCCAACTTCCGTTGTACGAATACCCTACTACCAGACATCCGCAAAAGAGATAGAAGCTGAATAAACACCAATTATATTGAGACCCTATATGTCTATAATATTTGACAACATAACGGTTTAATGCACAAGTTATCTATCATGATTACATAGGGCAAGTAAGATGGTTAAAATTACCTATGAATCATGCATATCAAATACAAGAACCTATGCTACCATGTCAAGTTCTAAACCCCTATATTCATTTCTGCTTCAATAGATATTAACACGTTACCTTATAAGTTCACGACGCTCATAAGACGAATAAGCATAACCAATACTAGGATATCATACAATCACCACACACTAAGGTATCGAAACAAACTAACTATTGAAATCCATAAATAAATCCGTTAGAACTCCACGATAACGATTAGCCCATAACCAAACTCATCATCACTGTGGGTTTCCATGAAAGCATGGTATAATAAACTAAGTCTTTATAAAATGAATAATAACCAAAGTATGTTAAACAAGAGTAATAGGTTCAACAAACAAGAAAACTAGCATTAAAGATTACAACTTAAACAAAGAATCACAAGAATAAACTAGATCCTCTTCGCCTTGGTTATATTTGTGCTACTAGGTCTTCTCGCCGTCTTCTCTCCGTCTTATCATTTGTCTCCGTTTCGTGCTTGTTATGAAAAACGACCTTAAGTTATCATAAAATAGCAGTCCACGCAGATTAGAAGTCCATAAAATTAGTTCTCTACTTGAAACAGGATTCCTGAAAAATGGCCTAGCGCAGGCGCGCGCTATTACAGCGCGGGCGCGCTGACATTCTGGAATTTCTTCTTCTGCTTGTTTTCTTGACTGGTTTGAGATGGCTTTCCACAAGAAAACTTCCTAGACACCCTCCTAACACCAATTTAGCACCAAAGCAATGCTAAACCTCATGGTTCCTTCAACTATGCCTGAAATGCAAAAACACTACAAAAACGCATCAAATACACAAATAACTTGAGTTCAAAACACCAATTCAAGCCTTTATAAGACATTCTAAGTGGGCATAGATGCCACCTAACACACCCCCAAACTTGAACCGATACTTGTCCTCAAGCATAAACAGACTCCAAAGAACAAGAAATAAAAATGCATGAATGCAAGCTATATGAAAGTAACGATCCCCTCAGAATAACTAAACCAACCAACGAGCAACATCTCAACAAATGCAGTTATTCGCACAAAGATCAATAAAATCTCACAAATCAACTCACAATCCGAAAACATGTGTGTGTGTAGATGCTTAACAGATATACTATCACAACTAGATCAATAATAACGACTCACTACTCATCAAGGCAATCACAAGGTGATAAATAGAATAAACGCTAAACTAAAAAAGACTGACAACACTTCAATTCTTTATATCGAAGTTATTACACAGATTCATAACATATACCAACACAAACATGCTTATTTGACCGGGCAATGAGTGAGGTCCACAAAAGACTTATACAATAATACCCATGTAGCGAGCGTTAGATTAGTGGATCCCAGACTATAAAAGCCTTAGGTCACTAGGCACAAAGTCCCCTAAGAACTTAATAACTCGAGTATTAAAGAGCCCACTTGTAATAACCCCAAAAATTTTGGACTTTTTGTAAACCTTATGAATAGTGATTTTGCTGATTATGCTGAATAAGAAAACTTTTCATGCCACACAATGGAGCAGTTCTTTTATTGATATTCTGAGGTCTTATTAGTACTCTATATAGTATATAAGTGTTTGTAAAGATCGTCAGAATCCAAATCCGAACACTTTGATTTTTCCCGAAAATCCACCAGATACCGAAATAATTGAGTATAAGGTAACATGATAAAAAGGATTTAAATTCAAGGATTTTTAGAGAGGATCATAAAAGGAATATAAAATATTGAGAAAGGTTTAGGGGAACCTAAGTAATAAGATCCCAGGTATGATCCCTCAAATGATAAACGAGAACGAAAGTTAAGCGAACCGTATAACAGATAAGCGGTCATTAGCCAAGTAATTAGGGGTTAATCAAAGAGGTTAGTGGATGATGATGTCATCACACCAACAAGAAGAAGACAAGTGTAAGAGGATGACATGAGAAAGATGACATAGGCATGGTGATATAAGCATGACAAATGGAGGGATTGGTTGGTTGATTGTGAGCCACATAATTTTTACCATGGTAATAATCTAACTAACAACAAAAGGAAGTAACCAAGCTAAACACCACACAAATCATTTAATCAAACTAGAAATATTTTTACTTCACTTTTTCTTCCCTTGCTCTCGGCCAAAACCAGAGCAGTAACTTAAAACTACCATATCTCCTTTAATACTCATTCAAATGTTATGTTCTATAGCTCGTTGGAAAGGTATTGAGATGGCCTACAACTCTTGTTCACAAGTCTCGTCCAAATAAGCATGATAAGACCCTCATTTTTACAGTTCTTTAAATCGGACTTTTAGAAACTTCAAAACCTAACTTTGTGTTCTTGATTTCTTTGGAAAGATCAAGCTTGTAGGAGGTTAGATTAAGGCTCCCTAAGGCTTCCTAGAAACTTAACACCTACCAAGGAAGGTATCAACTTCAAACCCTAGCTTTGATTTTATGATTCCATTAAGTTTTATTGAGGCATTGTTAGTATTAAGGTTTAATCTTCGATTATAAGTAGTTTTGGTGGATTTGTATTGGTTTTGAATATTGGGTCTTTGATTGGTTGGATAAATTGGTAAAACTTGGAGTTGGGGACTGAGTTGGTAGTATGATGGTTTAATATTGTTTTTTTGGTGGTTGTGAGTGAATTGATGATGGAGCCAAGGGTACTCGAACGACTTATGTGATTTGTTAAGCGTAGAAATGACCATAAGCAAACGGTAGGGTTCAATTGGTTAAAGTCTAGTTTCTTAAGCGACCGTGGTTTAATTCCAGCTTATTTTATTGTTCATAGGTTACCGGACCCACTCTAAGCTTAAGTCTACCCCGGAGCACTCAGGCAAGTTTTCTACCCGTTATACTGTTGTTGTGATGTAAATATATGTATATGCATTATCTTGTGATAAGTGCATGATTGTTATTAGCAAATTTTGCGATATATTGGAGCATGCTGATATGGTATATATGCATGTCTGTTTCATAATCTTGATATCTAATTGTTGATTCAAATGCGTATAAGTTGCATAATACCTATGCTAGAGATAAGCAGTAGTTGCGTATACCCTTAGTATAGGGGACCCAAAGGTGAACATTTTTCTAAACCGGGAGTCGATGTTCCCGAGTAAAATATATATATATATATATTCATATATATATATGGATATAGTTTTCAAAACTATTAATCGAATAAGGTTTATTCGATAACTTTATTTTATTCAATGAATATTATTAGTTGAATATTCATTCGAGGACTTATGACTCCGTTTATTTTATTTATTGAATTTTATTTTGAATATTCATTTGAGGACTTATGACTCCGCTTATTTATTAAATAATATTCTTTATTTTATTAAAGAATAGTGTTTCGATAATTAAACTTATTTTCGATTATTCAAATAAAGATCTTGCTTTCGTATAAGTATATCTTTGGTTATTCGTTATTCATTTCAAGTATGAGTTTTTTAAAACTTTTACTTCAATTATTTTTATAAAGATTATCCTTTATGGGAATATTATTTAATAACAATATTTAGATATTTTCTAAAATATCGGGACTGATTTATTTCATTAAATCAGTATTACTCCAAACATTCTTAAAAATGTTTTCGAGTCTTCAAAATGATTTTTAAAAGTTAGAGCGGATACCAAAACTCATTTTGATATTTAAGATCTTCCTTTCGAAGGGGATTTAAATACTCGCTCAAAACCTGAGGGATCCGGCTCAGTGGTGTATTTTACATTTGCAACGAGGTTGCTATTTTGAGAAAAAATCTTGATTACTTGCCCATCGTTCGGGAAGTAAGTTCATCTATTTGAGTCGGCATAAGCAACATGGGCTCAGTGGGCGTCCATGAAAGTGTAAGTGGCTCAGTGGGAGTCCATCAAATACGTAAGTGGCTGAGTGGCAGTCCAGCATAAGGTCCTATTGCGGCCAGGGTGATGACCAGTGGGGAATTCGTCCATCTACTAGTAGAAAAGGTTACTTATTGGTATCTTTGCCTGATCAACAAGATATCAGGTTTATACCAAGGTTTTCTCTTTTCCAAAATTCATTGGATATTGCAACTCTATTTATAATTTTCATAACAGAGGTTTTCAAGGAGTGTATGAAATGTATATATATATAGGTGTATATATATATATCGGGACTTAATGAAGTATCTCATAACTTCATTTCTTTCAAATGATATTTCAAAGATTGAATCTATTCAAGTCTTATCTTGTAGTCTCATCAGTGTGATGAACTTTTGAAACTAATTATAACTTGAACGGTGGTAGTTCAAGTAGTATTCGGAAAAGATATAAGTATATTGGAGTATCTTGTAACTTCATCTTTTGAACTTATATCTAGTAAATGATTATCTTATGCATGTCAAAGATTTTCAGAAAAACGTTGAGACAAGGTTAGATATATGAGATCACCTTGCAATGATATTTTTATACAATTATAAACTGGAACTCTGTGTATATTATACATGTCAGAGGATTTCAAAGATTGTGAAAAGTATATATGTATGTATATACTGAATATTTTGCGACTTAGTCACGTTAAGATATCAACTTGATTCATTTCTTCTTAACCAAGACTTTCTTGAGTACTATGAGAATGCTCATATATTGTAAATTATTATACATACTATTTCGGTGGGCTTGTTGTTCACCCTTGCTTTCTTCTTTCATCACATAACATCAGATAGACAAGATGAACCGGACTAAGCTCCCAATTCGCGAGCGGATAGGAAACGTTCTGTAGATTCCTATAGGCATTGATGTCGCTGTAGCTGAGGTAGGAACTACCAATAGGCTAGGCTTTCAACTTTTGATGTACCAGACTTATATATCTTTATGAATTGTAATAATGGCAAAGAAATGTAAATTTAATCAGAAACCCTTTTAAGGTGTAATGGCATATAATTGTGGAACAAAATGACTCGTGTTATATTTGGATATTCATCTCTGAGACTATAACTTGTGGTGTGTGTGTTTATTGTGGGGTCACAGTACGTAGTAGTTGATTGTTTATTAAGATTGGGTGTTATTAAGGGAAATGGAACTCGTGACAACCCGGATCCCCGACCCCAGATTTGGGGGTGTTACAGAAATGGTATTAGAGCTAAGCGTTATAAATCTCAGAAATGATATGACGTTAAAATAATAAGTTCACTAAGATAATAAGAACTCTTGCCAAGTTCATAGTTGGACTACCTAACGTAGTAGTGACAGTTAAAACCTTTATGGGAACCCTTATAAATATCGTGATAGAGGCGTAGTTCGTTATCGTATATGGTAGTGGGACTCCGAACCCTGAGATTGAGGACCAATAACGCGATGATGTTTTATTACTTATTGGAGATCAGATTATGGATCCGATAGAGCGTCCTAACGTGGGACCAAATGATGTTCATATTGAGGATGTAGCGGTTGAGGATGTTGTCCTAGAAGGGATTATTGCTGAGAAGAATCCCGTGGAGGATCCTGACAAGAATGAATAAAGGACCACTGAGGAATTGATGACTATGGTTAGGGCGACTACCAGAGGTAGGATTGGCCGGTTACTACCGGAGGTTCGTTTAAGTTCGTAAAAATAGTAGCCCCTTTAACGCGCTTACACGTAAGACTGAGAAGTTCGAATGGACAGAGAAATACGAGAACAACTTTCAAGAACTGAAGCAAAGATTGGTGACGACCCCTATGATGGCATTGCCGGATGGAAAAGGACATTTTGTGATGTGTAGTGACGCTTCCCATAAGGAATTAGGGTGCTTCCTATACAGCACAACAAGGTAATCGCGTACGCGTCAAGACAATAAAGGGAATATAAAATTCGATATCCCCACCCATGAGCTTGGGCTCGTGGCAATAGTTTTTCCCTAAAGATTGGAGGCACTACTTGTATGGAGAGAAGTGCAAGATTTACACAAACCATAGGAGCTCTAGTACATTTTTACGTAGAAAGAGCTTAACATACGCTAGAGGAGGCGGTTAGAGCTAATAAAGAATTATGATTGGGAGATTCTTTATCATTCAGGGAAAGCCAATGTGGTGGCTGATGCCCTTAGTAAAAAGGAGAGACTCAAGATGATAATGTCTTTGGGAGAGTTTATAAGAGATTTTGAGAAAATGGAAATAGAAGTGAAGGTAACCGGAGCCGGTACCGAAAAGTTGTTTGAGATTGCAATACAGTCCGAATTATTGGAAAAGAACATATTGTGCCAGAAAAAGTGATGAATGAAGGCAGAGAGCCAACAAATAGATAAAAGATTGATACCGAGAAAGATGATAAGGGAATAATGAGGTATTCCTACAGAATTTGGGTTCCAAATGTTCAAGAGCTTAAAGATGAGATCTTAGATGAAAGCTAGTTTGAGGAATAAGATTTAGAGCAAACCCTGAACGTGATAGTTAGGGAGGTCGCCATCAAGATAGAAGGAACCCATAACATAATGAAGTGGAAAATGAGGATTTAAAATATGTAGGATGACCCCGATTATGGGGAGGAGGAGGGAACATTCAGACTAAAGAAACAGAAGTCGAGTAAGGAAAGGAGACCTGAGACGGTACTCCTATACGACAATTTATGGACCTTTCTAGACAGAACTTAGACTATTATCCCCAACCACCACCCTGAGGAAACAATGCGGTGAGAAATTCTTTCAGGACCTTTAAGTCGCTAAGCTCTCAGAGTTCCAAGGAACAACCTGACCCAGTCAAGGCAAAAGCCTAGCTAAAGGAAATATAGGAATCATTTGAGATTTTAAATGATTGACGAATCACAAAAGACTGTTTTTCTCACTTACTCTCCTAAGAGAGAGGCCACCCGCTGGTGAAAGGCCAAGAAAGGCACGGAGCAAGAGATTATAATAAACTGATTTAAGTTCAGTCAATTATTTTCAGGAAAGTACTTCCCAAGGTTATGGAGATAGTGTAAAAGCTTTAGAGCCAGAACAAAGGCAGACGAGTATGATGAATTATGAATCTAAGTTGTAAAAGTTGTCAAGATTCATTCTGAGGACACGAATCCAGAATGACGGGATGTTTAAAATCAATGCTTATGTTGTGTTGGTTCATGAAATAATGATAAGAGAAAGGAAAATAAAAAGAAACTGAAGTGGAAAGGAATATAAAGGAAATAGAGTTTGAGGAATGATAAGGGAGTTGGGTATGAGGAAACCCTAAAGACTCATAGCAATAGAAATAGAAAAGTATGTAATCGTCAGGATGAGGGTGATTCACCATGAGTTAAAATTGATGGTTGAAGGCATAAGAGATACATATATTTTATCCCCTGTAAGTTGGGAGGATTCGAGGAAACCTTAAGATAGTTCGAAGGATAAATAATGAGACGCGGATAGACTGAGGAGACAAGGAAGTAAGAAATTAGGAAAATTGGATGAAGGAAGTGACCTTCAAGAATGTGAAGTGTAAGACCGGTGGCTTGATACCCAGAAAGGGAGACGCCATGTATGAAAGATATCCCAACATTGAGATGACTGTTGAGATAAACAACAAAAATAAATAAGGAATTATTAAGAAGAAGTTCTGTGGCACCCTCCAAACCCAGGTCAGAAGTTTGGGTCCACACACACACCTTATTTATAACCTGCTTATAACAATAATAAAGATAATAATAATATGCAGTGACCCCACTTACCAACTACCACAGACCGCAACAGGTTAAAGTATGCACACAAGCCGAACACACACTTATATTACAAACCGTTCAAATCCAAACTATCCAAACTCAGAACTGAGTATTAAACATTATTACAAGCTTTTACAAACTTATATTATCCCAAAAGAAGCCTACTACCTCAGCTCGATCAACCTAAACTATTAGATATATTTGATAATGTCATGGCTAATAAGTTTTATGTTTAGATTTCAGATCTTATTTGAACAGAACAAATCAGTACTTAACTGATCAGTACTTATACTGGACGTCAGAACTTAAGGGATATCAGTACTTATGTTATCAGGAGATAAGCATCAGGAGATAGATATCAGAACTTAAGTGCTGAAGGACGATCAGATAAGGACAGTAGCTGATTAAAGTTAAGAAGATCAAGATAAACATAAGAAGAGATATGCATGAAGAAGGAATTCCGTAAAGAATGGAATACTTGGAAGAAAAGATATCTGATTGATATATATTAGGAAGCAGAATTATATTCCATATCAATTAGCGATTATCTTGTAACTGTGTAATATATAAACACAGACATAGGGTTTACACTATAAGTGTTATCATTATTGAGAATATTATTTACTGTAACCCTAGCAGCTCTCGTGATATTTTGTTCATCACTGAGAGATAACAGTTCCAGATTGTAACAGAGTTTATTGTTTCAATAAAGTTTGTTTTCTGTTACATAAGTTCTTGAAGTTTGATTTGATTGTAATAAACACTGTATTCACCCCCTCTACAGTGAAAGTGTGACCTAACAAGTGGTATCAGAGCCTTCTGTTAACACACATACAGTTAAAGATCCAAACACAATCATGTCTGACACAGAAACTCCAACTAAGCCTACCAAAACTGAGGAATCATCAAAGACATCAACTCAGAGTCGATATGAGACTATCAGAGTTCCCATATTGAGACCATCTGAATATCCCATATGGAAGGTAAGGATGACCATGTTTCTGGAAGCAACAGATCCAGAATACCTTGATAGAATCAAGGAAGGGCCTCACAAACCTACCAAGCTCGCTGTTGTAGTTGCAGGTGAAGCAGCAATGACCGTACCAAAGGAAAAGAGTGATTACACTGCTGAAGATATAGCATCTATTGCTAAGGATGCCAAGGTATGACACTTATTACATAGTGCCATTGATAATGTAATGTCAAACAGGGTAATCAACTGCAAGACTGCTAAGGAGATATGGGATGCACTGGAGACAAGGTGTCAAGGAACTGAAACAGTTAAGAAGAACAGGAAGACAATACTCACTCAAGAGTATGAACACTTTGACTCTGGGACTAATGAGTCATTGACTGATGTATATGATAGATTTGTCAAACTCTTGAATGACTTGTCGTTGGTTAATAAGGAGTATGATCTTGAAGATACAAACCTTAAATTCCTGTTAGCTCTTCCTGAATGTTGGGATTTGAAGGCAACAACAATAAGAGACAACTACAATCTTGATGAGACAACTCTTGATGAAATCTATGGAATGCTCAAGACTCATGAACTTGAGATGGAACAAAGAAGCAAGAGGAAAGGAGGAAAGTCAAGGACAGTTGCTCTCAAGGCTGAAGAGGAATCCCCCAAACCACCTTCCTCAAAGAAAGACAAGGGTAAAGCTCTTATCATAAAGTCTGATACTGAGTCATCAAGTTCTGAGAGTGATGATGACTCAGATTCTGAAAGCTTGCCTGAAACTGATGCTGATGAGGAGATGATGAAGCTGTGTGCTCTTATGGTGAAAGGAATCACAAAGATTGCATACAGGAAGTTCAGGAAGGGAAAGAAGTTTTCCAGGAAAGGCATAAGTTCTGATAAGAAGAATTTCAGAAGATCTGAAGGAAGAGGAGGAAAGTCTGACAGAGGAGATTACGCTAATGTTAAATGTTATAATTGTGGTGAGAAAGGCCACATATCTCCTGATTGCAAGAAGACCAAGAGTGACAAAGGCAAAGCTCTTATCACAAAGCAGAAAAGCTGGACAGACACCTCAGACTCTGAAAGTGAGGAGAACTATGCATTGATGGCAAATGCTGATAAATCAAGTTCTGAGAGCAGTTCTGAAGCTGCTGAAACAAAGGTACCTCAGACTACTTATGCTTTTCATACTGATGATATTAATGAGTTGAGAATATATCTTAAAACCATGTTTGTTAGTTATAGAGATCAAACTTTAACATGTGAAAGATTAACTTCTGAAAATCTTGCTTTTAGGAAAAGAAATGATTTCTTAGAAAAAGAGTTAGTCATGTTCCATCAAACTCAGAAGGATAGAGATGATGCTTTTTATGTTAGGGATGAAGTGCTAAAAATGAATGAATCTCTAAAAACTGAGTTAGAAAAGGAGAGAGAGATTATCAGAACTTGGACTAACTCTGGCAAAACAACTCAAAATTTGCTAAGTAGTGGAAACTGGAAAGAGGGCTTAGGTTATGGAGAAAATAAAAATGAAAAAGGAACTGTAGAAATTAAGCCTGTTAATAAGCAAAAGCTGAAGTTAAAACCTGTTAAGTTTGTAACTGAAAAATCTGAAAATGAGAAATCAGAAGTTAAAAAGGAATTAGCTTCTGACAAACTAAAATAGGAAAAGACAGCTGAAGTTAACATAGGCTTAATGACAAAGAAGCAGCTTAAGCATAAGCTGAAAGATGTTAAGAATGCAAACAAGGTAAAATCACCTAGGAAAAACAGGAATGGAAAGGAAGGTGTGAATAAAAGCAATAACTATAAATCTGTTCCTGATGCTCCTAGGAAAGCGTGTCATAACTGTGGAAGTTCTAACCATCTGGCTTCTTTTTGCAGGAAGAATAAGAATATTAACTCCTTATCTTCAAAATCAGGAGTTAAGAGTCAGTCTGTTAGATACAAACCACAAAATCCTTGTTTTCATTGTGGTAGTTTATGGCATTCCATTTATACTTGTAAGGAATATCATAGTTTGTACTATGATTATTATCAAATAAAACCTTCTTTAAAGAAAGTTTCTGTTGTTCCTTCTAGTGTAAGTTCTGATTCAAAGTCTGGTAGTATAAGTTCTGATGAGAAAACTGTTAACATAAAATCTGATGCTAAATCCGCTGCAAATGTTAACAAACCTAAAAAGGCCAAAGGATCCAAGCAAGTCTGGGTCCTTAAAACTAATAATTAGTGGTCTTTTTGATTGCAGGGCAACAGGAAAAATATTTTAGTTCTGGATAATGGATGTTCAGGACATATGACTGGAAATAAGGCCCTGCTATCAGACTTTGTGGAGAAAGCTGGCCCAAGTGTTTCTTATGGAGATGGCAACATTGGAAAAACTTTGGGATATGGCAATATCAATCTTGGGAATGTCATCATTAAAGATGTAGCTCTGGTCTCAGGACTTAAACACAACTTACTGAGTATAAGTCAAATCTGTGACAGAGGTTATCATGTTGATTTCTTTGCAGAACATTGTGAAATAGTTAGTAAATCCAAAGAAAAAATTGTTCTGAAGGGATTCAGGCGTGGTAACATTTATGAAGCTAAGCTTTCAACAAGTTCTGATGGTTCTGCAATCTGTTTAGTGAGTAGAGCCTCAACTGAAGAAAGCTGGAATTGGCACAAGAAACTCTCTCATTTAAACTTCAACAAGATAAATGAACTAATCAAGAAAGATCTTGTGAGAGGACTGCCAAAATCAGTGTTTGTTCCTGATGGTCTTTGTGACTCATGTCAGAAGGCTAAACAAAGAAAATCTTCGTTCAAGAGCAAGACTGAATCATCAATTCTTGAGCCTTATTATCTACTTCATGTTGATCTATTTGGTCCAGTGAATGTCATGTCTATTGTAAAGAAGAAATATGTGTTGGTCATAGTAGATGAGTTCACCAGATACACATGGGTGTATTTCTTGCACACAAAAAGTGAAACTGCATCTATCCTGATTGATCATGTCAAACATCTGGATAAATTGATCAAAGATTCTGTGAAAATTTTGAGGAGTGATAATGGCACTGAATTCAAGAATCTGATAATGGAAGAGTTCTGCAAAAATCATGGAATAAAGCAGGAATTTTCTGCTCCTGAAACTCCACAGCAAAATGGAGTTGTTGAAAGGAAGAATAGAACTCTCATTGAAGCTGCACGAACAATGCTTGAAGAAGCAAAGCTTCCAACCTATTTCTGGGCTGAAGCTGTGTAGACTGCTTGTTTTACTCAAAATGCAACACTCATTAACAAGCATGGAAAAACACCATATAAGATGGTGAAGAACAAGAAGCCAAATCTCAAATACTTTCATGTATTTGGATGTAAGTGTTTTGTTCTCAAGACTCATCCTGAACAGCTATCCAAGTTTGATCTAAAAGCTGATGAGGGAATCTTTGTTGGATATCCACTTTCTACAAAAGCCTTCAGAGTCTATAATTTGAGAACAAAAGTGGTCATGGAATCTATCAATGTCTCTTTTGATGACAAGAAGATCACTGGACTTGAAGATTGCATTGATCATGATCAGCTGAGATTTGAAAATGAAGATTCATATTCTGATACCTCAAGTCCTGACAGTCTAAGTCCTGATACTGTAAATTCTGATGGATTAAACTCTGATGTTATTGAAACTGTGGTGACTACGTCAAAGGAAGATGCACCAATGCAGGGGGAGCATACTCAAGATATTATCACATCTCAAGAAGCATCAGAACATACATCTGGCTCTTCAAATTCTGATTCGTCAAGTTCTGATAAGCCAAGTACTGACAGTACTGAAAATCTAAATGCTGAAGGATCCAACTCAGAGAGCATAGTTTCAGGGGGAGCATCAGAAAATGAAACCGAAGACAGCATGAATCATGGGGGAGCATCCAGTTCTAGAGAAAATCTTCCATCTGCAAGGAAGTGGACAAAATCACATACACCTGATTTGATAATTGGAAATCCTGAGGCAGGTGTCAGAACTAGAACAGGTACTTCGAATGAATGTTTTTACAATTCTTTTCTCTCTCAGTCTGAGCCAAAGAAAGTGGAAGAAGCTCTTCAAGATGCTGATTGGGTGCAAGCAATGCAGGAAGAGTTGAATGAATTTGAAAGAAACAAAGTCTGAACCTTAGTGCCAAGACCTAAGAATAGATCGGTTGTTGGTACAAAGTGGGTATTCAGAAACAAAACTGACAGTGATGGCATAATTGTAAGGAACAAGGCAAGGCTGGTTGCAAAAGGATATTCTCAACAGGAGGGAATTGACTATGATGAAACATTTGCTCCAGTTGCTAGGTTAGAAGCCATAAGGATATTCATGGCTTATGCTGCTCACAAAAAGTTTATTGTCTTTCAAATGGATGTGAAAAGTGCTTTTCTCAATGGAGAATTGGAAGAGGAAGTATATGTTGAACAACCTCCAGGCTTTGTAGATTCCAAACATCCAGTTTATGTCTACAGGCTTGATAAAGCACTTTATGGACTTAAGCAAGCTCCTAGAGCATGGTATGAGACTTTAGCTCAGTTTCTTCTGGAAAGTGGATTCAACAGAGGAACTATTGACAAAACACTGTTCTATCTCAACCATGGCAAGGACTTACTTTTGATCCAGATTTATGTTGATGATATTATTTTTGGGTCTCCAAATGACAAACTTTGCAAAAAGTTTGCCAAACTAATGCAGTCAAGATATCAGATGAGTATGATGGGAGAACTTAGTTATTTTCTGGGCCTTCAAGTCAAGCAGAGTGAAGAAGGAACTTTTATTTGTCAATCTAAGTACACCAGAAACTTGCTGAAGAAATTTGGAATGCAAGACTGTTCAAGTGCATCCACTCCCATGGCCACTGCAACAAAACTGGATAAGGATACTGGTAATTCAGTAGATATTACTGATTACAGAGGTATGATTGGCTCACTTCTCTATCTAACTGCTAGTAGACCAGATATCATGTTTGCTACCTGTCTTTGTGCAAGATTTCAAGCAGATCCAAGAGAACCTCACTTAACAGCTGTAAAAAGAATCTTTAAGTATCTTAAAGGAACAGCTGATCTAGGATTATGGTATCCTAGAGAATCAGATTTTAAATTAATAGGTTACTCAGATGCAGATTTTGCAGGTTGCAAAATTGACAGGAAAAGCACAAGTGGTAGCTGCCAATTTCTTGGAGGCAGGTTGGTTTCTTGGTATAGCAAGAAACAAAAGTCAATTTCCACATCAACTGCAGAAGCAGAGTATATTGCTGCAGGAAGCTGCTGTGCACAGATTCTTTGAATGAAGAATCAGTTACTGGATTATGGGTTAACATATTTCAAAATCCCTATTTACTGTGATAATCAAAGTGCTATTGCTATAACAGGTAATCCAGTTCAACACTCTATGACAAAGCACATCAGCATCAGGTACCATTTCATCAGGGAACATGTGGATGAAGGTACAGTGGAATTGCATTTTGTTCCCACAGATCAACAAGTGGCAGATATCTTCACAAAACCACTGTGTGAAGCTACCTTTACAAAATTGGTAAATGAACTTGGAATGATTTCAGGTTCTTTCTCTAAATCTGCTTAAACTTGTTCTATGTTATCAGACTTTCTGATCAGTATTTACAGAATTAATCTCTTTGTATATTCTGTGCATTAATTGATAAATGTTTTTAAGTACTGACTGTTGTCTGATACATATCTCTTAACTCTAATAAGTGATATATCTGTTTAAGTAATCATTCAATCCTATGAGGATAATTGTGCTAGATACTGACCTACTAGTCTTTAATAAACAAATGATCCCATGAAAGAAGTAATTATTTCTGTGGAAATCTAATGACACAAGCAAATTCTGATACTTGAGCTTAGTTTAGTTTACTTTATTCATCTTATTACTAAGTCCCAAATTAGAATAATGCTACTCATCTGTTTAAGTTCTGATTCTAGTAAAACTGCTGAATGTACTAAGTGCTGATAAACCTCACTTATCAAAAGAAGAACAAGAATCCAAGAATAATATCAGGTACTCCTTTGAGATCTAGAGTAAAAATGTGAATGGGACGACCCAAGTGCATAGCTGGTATTAAGTAAATATGCATTAGAAAAGCAAAATATTTTCTTGGTGACTGTTCACACTCTATGATTACTGGAGAAATACTCTGATAATAGCATAAATTCTGATAAGCAGTCGTGACTCACTTACACTGAGAAGCCACTGTAAAAGAGAATTTCAAAGATGCATAAAATTAGCACAAAAACAATTGAGGTGGACTCATGCATGAACTCATTTCTCAGTAGGTTTCAGGATAATGACAGCTCTTTAGCAAAATTTTAATTATGACTTATTTCTAAGATGTACTGAAGTAAATCAGACTTTACTCTTTATTAGTTATTTAGCTTACTGCACACACAAATCACTCCATATGAATGATGAAATTTTTGTGGTGGTCTATGTTCTTTTAGACAAACAGTCACTGTGTCCCTTTGCACAAATTCTGAGGACACGTTCTAGTTATATGCTCTGATGATTAAGTCCTGAAGACTACAACTCAGAACTTGTATGAAAACTTACTAAGATAGATATTCCTTGTTCGAGTTAAGACATTATGTTCTGATGACTGTTAAGTTCTGGTATAGGTCTAAGTTCTGATTTTTCAGTCTAACCCTTTACTTGACTTATCTGTGAGTAAAATTTGGTAACAGTCTCAGATTAATTTTGAAATGATGAAGTGGAAGATTAATAGTCTATGGTTAAAACATAATGGCACTCGTCCTTGAACAGTTCACTCTTGTTACATGTGCACATTCCTTTTCCAATGACTATTATTCTTTTTCAAGTCTAGCCAGTTTCAGATGATGAGGAGGAAGCAGCTAAGGAAGGGGATCAGGAATCTCTGATCTCACAAGAAAAAGAATTTGCTCCAGTTACTTCTTCTCCATCCACTCCATCTCAGGAAACTGTATCTGACAAGGCTAATTTCCCATCTGTGTCTCTTGGTCATCAAGGCACAAGTGCTGATAATGCTGATCAACACTTAGTTGTGCCTGGAGTAATTTTCTTCGAAGCTCCAACAGCAACAAATCTTTTGCCAACAACTGATACTGATGCTATTAAATCTCCGGAATTATCTAAGCCACCTTCTCTGCATCTAGACACTGATGATCAGCCTTTAGGTGAGCATCAGGATTTGGCTGTTGATCAGAACTTAGCATCAGATCAGCAATTAGAGGATGCTGACGCCTCCATTGCTACTCACACTACTATTATATCAGATGATGCTGATTCTATAAGTTCTGATGCTGCACATGCTGGAGATACTGGTGATGCTGCTCCAACTGCAAATACTGATACAGCAGGTCCTTCAGGACACATTCCTCTTTCTAAGTCTGAACTAGTAAAGAAGTATGTTACAAAGGAACCACCAGTGCCTTGGAGTGAAACTCCTGCAGGACAGGAGTGGACTAAGGAATGGAACTCAGTCTCATGTATTCCATCTGCGTTACATCTTACTGAGCACTTTACTAAAGCTGATGACATGTTAAATTCTGATGATTTCAAAGCTCAGCTTCGTGTCACTGCATTGAGTACTAACAATCTACAAGGTCTTCATTCAACTACTCATGCCGAAATACACAAGATTCAGGAGAACTTTACCAAACAAGAACAAGTTTGGAAACTTGATAAGAAAAAGTTCTTTCAACCATCTATGGACAGGATTGCTTATATTGAGAAGACTCAAGATCGCCAACAAGCACAGATTGATAAAATTCTGCAAAATCAAGCTTCTCAGCAATCACAACTGACAGAAATCCAATCTTCAGTGGAATTGCTTATCTCTCTTCTACTTCCTGCTGATGCCAAAAAGGGGGAGAAAGTGATTAAGTCCAAATGCAAGGATGACAAGACACTGCAAGGAAAGGATGATGCAAAAGATGACCAAGGAAACTCTGGAATGGGTGGAGGTCATAGTCAAAGTAAAAGATTCTCATCAAGAAATGCTGAAATTGCAAGTCACAGGATAAGTTCTGATACTGGGAAGAGATTAAGTTCTGATACTGGTAAAAGAATAAATTCTGATGAACTTCTAGATCTTGATGAAGAAATGTCAAGACAGTTATTTCTTCAAGAAAATCCAGGAATGGACTTGGAAAGTTTAAAGGAAGAAGAAGCTAGACTTAAATCAGAGAAAGTCACATCTAAATCCGAATCTTCTGGTAAAAAGTCACTTCCAAAACTGAAAGGTATTGTGATTAAAGAAAAGGCACAAACTGAAGCAACATTTGCTAAATCACAACCAAAGATAGATCCAAGATCCAAGGGTAAAGAAAAGGTTGGTGAACCTATTAAAGTTTATGTACCTCCTGAAGATGAAGAAATTACTGATGACAAAGATAATCTTGCTCTGACTTCAAGAAAAGTTTTTAAAACAACCTCTGACACAGCTCAAGTTGTTTAGAGTCAAGAAATTAAAAGTTCTGATATTCAAAAGAAGCAAGTAACCTCTGACACAGCTCAAGTTAACTTGATATCAGAAGAAAGATCAAAAACACTCCTACCAGGATTCACTAAAGCAAAACAAACTCAACCTTTGAAGACTACTGCAAGTCGTTTTGAAGCTAGAGTAGTTACTGGAAAGGAAGCAAGAGATAAAACTGGATTGGGAAGTGCTGATGAAAGAAGAGTACACAACACTACCAATGATCCAACTTCCTTGTGTGAACCAGGAATTGGAGCAACTCCTGAAAGATTGAATCAATTGGAATCTGTACAAATGGTTTACCATACCTACTTGAAGGAACACATCTTGTTGTATTTCATGACAGATGGTAGGGTTTATCATATAAGACAAAATGCCATTCCATTGAAGTATTTTGAAGAATTGGAGCATGTATTATTCTTACTTCAAGTGGATGACAGATTGACAGGGACTGCTGCAAATTATTTGAAAGAACAGATTCAGAGACAGAAAAGACTTTATTCTGTTAAGTCTGACAGCATATATGTTCCAAAGTACAGAAATCACAATGGTGATATTGTTGATATGAAGCCTAATACTGCACAGATCAGAACATATCTTGGTATTAAGGGGCTTGAATTCAATCTAGAGTCTGACAAAGCTTATGTCATAAGACTAGATCGGGAGTTGAGAAAAGCAAAGATTAATGATCTCAGAGCTGCAATATTTCAAACTGGTGAAGATACTGCAGAGCTTAAAGATGTCAAACGAAGAATGATTGATGAACTCAGATATGCTGAGAAATGTTTGTTGAAGAATTATCTCAGAATAACTCCTGACATCAGAGAGATCAGAAAATGATGAAGCCAAGTCAAAGATCTACAACTACTTAAATTCTGATGTGTATACACACTAAAGTTGTTATCAGAAGTTGAATTGGTAAAAGCTTTAAGGACTGTAAGTTGTAGTTATTTTGTCTATTTCTCATGCATTTGTACTTAATGTTTTTGACATCATCAAATATCTGTTAAACTTGTATATTTTGCTAATTTACAAGTTGGGGGAGATTGTTAGATATATTTGATAATGTCATGGCTAATAAGTTTTATGTTTAGATTTCAGATCTTATTTGAACAGAACAAATCAGTACTTAACTGATCAGTACTTATACTGGACGTCAGAACTTAAGGGATATCAGTACTTATGTTATCAGGAGATAAGCATCAGGAGATAGATATCAGAACTTAAGTGCTGAAGGACGATCAGATAAGGACAGTAGCTGATTAAAGTTAAGAAGATCAAGATAAACATAAGAAGAGATATGCATGAAGAAGGAATTCCGTAAAGAATGGAATACTTGGAAGAAAAGATATCTGATTGATATATATTAGGAAGCAGAATTATATTCCATATCAATTAGCGATTATCTTGTAACTGTGTAATATATAAACACAGACATAGGGTTTACACTATAAGTGTTATCATTATTGAGAATATTATTTACTGTAACCCTAGCAGCTCTCGTGATATTTTGTTCATCACTGAGAGATAACAGTTCCAGATTGTAACAGAGTTTATTGTTTCAATAAAGTTTGTTTTCTGTTACATAAGTTCTTGAAGTTTGATTTGATTGTAATAAACACTGTATTCACCCCCTCTACAGTGAAAGTGTGACCTAACATAAACCCCTAGCTCTCGCGCTGGACTGGGGATCCTCGTTACCAACCCGTTCCTTCTTAACTGGAAAAGAACATAAACAACATCACACAAATGAGCTAACTAGCTCAGCAAGTCACAATGACAAAACTGAGAATAATGATCATCAGGTGAAAATGGTTACGATATCAAGTGAATAATGAATTATGATTTAGAATTGGACATTCTACTTTCATTTTAAAAACCAAGGTTAGGCTGCTGATCAGTCACGTACTAACCCCGAGCAAAGCACACAGCATTGCTCTAACTACTGGATCCAAGGCACACATTAGCCTAATTTGACCATCATATGGTCTAACCACGAATCTGGTCCATAATTTTTATAAAAACAATCCAATTCTAGCATAGTAACAGAATAAGCAATAATAAACAATAAACAAAATCATTAACAAGATTGGATGTTTCATAATGAAATGGTTTCAGAGTTCATGAGGATCAATATGGCATTTTCAAAGCTTAGCTGTTGGGTAATGAAAGAAATGGATAACAAAGGAATTAGTGTTTCAAGGTTTCAAGGATTTTACCTTTCAAAGGGTAGGATACAATGGTTTGAGTGTGAAGATAATTCGATTCAGTGTTTGGTATATAGTTTGTATGTATTTGCAGAATGATATTGTATATTTGTGGTTCGGGTTTAGGTATACAACAATCAATGGTCTAGAAAGAATCAGTTTTACGGCTCAAGATCAAAACTGGAATCAGGGTTTGGGTTTTAGTGCTTCAAAGCACTTGCAATTTAGAACTGGATTATCAATCACTACAATATCTTGAGAAAGTTCAGAACACTTGCCTGGTGTTAGCTTACTACACTGTACTCGCTTCCAATCTCAACCGCCTTATTCCTCAACTACCTGTTTCCCTTTCCTACATTTTGCCTCTTCTGCTCACATATCATAAGCATCTATCAATAATCAACTCATACGATTCTATTCAACACATACTTCTATCTACCCTTCGTTTCACCCAAATCCGATTAACGGATTGAAAGTTATGCAATAAACAAGTACACATCGAATATAGAGACCGAAAGTCAACCAACAAATCACATATAACACATAATACATCACATAATCAATGACATATCATTTATAAAGAAGTTTCGGGTCATAAATAGACTTTCTGGTATTTAAAATGATTTTTAAAATATTTTTCGGAATTAAAATGGGTCGTTGGATCAATTTCGGGTTAATAAACAGGGTTCGGTTAGCCAATTCTGGCTTTGAAACAATTTTATAATAATTATCGAGCCTTGGAAATAATTTAGAATAATATTTTAAAGCTCGAAACTATTTTTCGGAATTTTTAAATCATTTTTAAATAATTAAATCTAATTAATTAATTAATTAAAATCAATTAATAATTAATTAAATCAATTAATCAATTAATTTTCGAATTAATTGACCAATTAATCAATTAAAAATTAACTAAAATTAATTAACTAAATAATTCAGATTTATTTTTGAATTAAAAATAATTTTCGGAATTAAAATAATAGTTTTTAGAATTTTCAGAAATTAAAAACGATTTTTTCTAATAAAAATAAATAAGAAATATGATTTTTAAACATTTTTAAAACAGAAATCCTAAATTTGCAAAGTCTGGAAACTTCAGGGACCTAACTGTATCGTCCCCAAAAGTTCAGGTACCAAACTGCAATTTTTACAGTGGGTCGCCGGAAAACACCCTGTCTCGCCGGAGAACACGATCCAGGGGTGCTCAGGCCACCACCACCTCCAGATCACAACTACACTTCACCAGGAACACACCCATGCCAACAAATCAACCTAACAGTCCCTGAGTTGGCCGGAATTTGGCCGTGAAGTTTGCCAGTTTCCGGCGAACTTCGGAAATATTCAAAACACAACTCCCTTCTCTACAGACCTCGTTGATTCATGAAATTTATACGACTGGATTGCAAATTTCACAGAGAACACAACCCACTATATCACAACATCAATCTATTCCAGAATAAGAAACCCCCAAATTTCAATTAAGAACATTCATACGGGTTATAAACCCTAATTTTAAAATTCAAAAATCAAACTCAAATTTGAACATGTTATTAACTCCAAATCAGACGTATAATATATCAAAATCATCAGGAAAACAAGCTCTACAACATGCAATCATCAAATCATACAAACAATCATCCGAATAAAAATTCATAGTTTTACTAAAATTAATTCAAAAATAAATAAAATTATAGAAAAATAACCTTGATTTCTGCAGGTGTATGGATTACAGAATCTGGTAGAGCTCTTCAAGACCTTCAGATTGGTTACTCGAGCTTTCCAAACTGAATTCAATAACACCTCCAAAAGCTTGTTTGATTCTTAGAACAGTTTATGAAATTAGGGTTTTTCTCTGAAAATTATATAATTATCTGTCTGCAAATGATTTTGATACGAAATAAAATACGGGTAAAGGCTATTTATATTTACGGAAAATTAGTATCCCGTTGGATCATTCCGGATATAAAACGGTACGTTTATTTATAAAAACTGATCCAAACGGTATCGGTTTTCGAGATAATTATCCAAATCAGTACAATTTGTACTGCGGTCTTGGTCTCAGCGCCTGGTTACACGTACTACGAAGTGATAATTGTGATAGTTTAATAAAAAGCTCTCGTTTATCGAACATACGAGTTTTATTGATTTACCGAAACGAATATTGTATCAAAAATATTGCGCCGGGACCCGCGCAGGACAAACGGTACGCCGGATCGAAAAAGTTGAAACATGGAAAATGCTCGGAATATTACAATTAGGTTAGGAAGGAGTTCTCGGAAGAGTTTCGGGTTCCAAAAACGTAACAACGAGTGACGTCGGTTGGTTCCCGTTTTTATAAAATAGATTTTAAATACCCGGAAAAAGATTTTATAAATTTCATATGATTCTTATAAATTCATAAATCATCCTAAAAATAATTAGGAAGATATGACAATTATCTATATTTTATTTTGGACATATAAAAATTAAAATACTCAATTAATATTATTTTTGAATATCCAAATACAGATAACATTTAACAATTAATTCACAGAATAGATACTGAACACATATAATAATTATTTAATAGCAAAATAATTACATGATATACCCCGGATATTACAAGTTCACGTTGAACACGGCCAATATCTTCCAGAACATCCCTGTTTTCATTACCAAATTAGGCAAGCAAAGCGAAAAAAAACCGTTTTTATCTTTTGGAGGCCATATGGATTGACCTCAGTTTGAATAAGGATGCTATTGTGAAATTAAGTATAGACTATCGAAGTGAGAATGATTGAATAAGGTAATCTATCAAGTATATATGACTTGATTTATCCATGGAAGAGTGTAAGTATCTTTTAAAGGAGGAATTAAGGATAAAACCCCAATAACTTGAAATGAATCCTAGGGGAATGCATAAAGGTTGGCATTTCACCCTTAATAGGGACAGCAAGAGTTTTGACAGTATGAATTGGAAAGGATTAAGGCAACAACAACCTTTAAGGATCAGTGGAGAAATTTTTCAGAAGTATATAGACAATGATTCTGGTATTAGTAAATGGTATCTTGATATGCCCTGTGCCTGGGGTGTACCCGATGAAGGATTTAAGGATAACCTTAGAGGTTTTACAAGGAGAAAGGTAATATTCACAGTTCTCAAGAATAGAAATTTTGATGAAGGAAATATGACGTAATTATAATAATGCCAGGTGAGGCACGTGTTGAACCATAAGAACGTATAGATCGATCCAATGAGGGTCGAGATAGGTGAAAACAATAAGGACCCAAGATAAGAGACGTCCTAAGTATGATCGAGAGTCAGTCGTGGCAATGTTCACATCTAAAGACTAAGGCAATGACTTATGGAAAAATGGTGATTTTTTTTCTCACCAGGACTTAAGAGAAGCATTTTCACATAAGCAGTGATTGAAATGAGGTAGAAAATTTAGTTGAAGGTGGTTAAAATGACAATGATTGTAAGGAAATTTTATTATCAGGAAAGGCCAAAGAGGTGGCCAACACTTTAAGTGTAAGAGGACAATTATCGGCGCTCGTGCCAGAGGAATACAGTGATAATGGTTAATTCCGTGGAGGTTGTATTATGGTGTGAAAGATTGACATTCCTTCTGATGATTGTGCGGTACTCAACCGTAATAGTAGTTTGGTAAAGATTTAATTCCTGTAATCACCGTGAGCGGGCAGTCTATCTTAGAAGGTCCTATCTTGAGATAAGCCAGGAGCATGTTACGAAAGGACTAAATAAACCTTTGAGCTTCATGTCTCCCAGTAAAGAAATATGGTTAATAATGGTATTAGCCTGCTATCGTTGCTTTGATTGAAACTCTTCTGCAATTTTATCTGTTTCATGTCGTGTATGTACGTGAGGATCAAGAATGTTCTTCACGAATCATGAATGGTGATTATGTTACCTTCTTAGAAGGATTCGATATGATATAAATGGACTCCGTATGGTTAGCTATTAAAACTTCATGGAAAATGAATGACTACAGTAGGTCAACGGTGGGCCATAGTAATGCAGGAATGATTCTACGAATAATGAGCCGATTACTTACAACCGTGAGAGTTGTATTGGAATGGATGTTGAGAGTGAGTACCACTAATCGGGTCGTGGTGGTGTATAAGTTATCATTAATAGGCTAATTAAGTCGATTATCTACCTATTGAATACTTATTCCCTCTTATCAATAGAGAGTCGTATTACTATACGAGGAAGGTTGCGATGCAAGCATAGAATTCTAATAACGATGACATCTAGAATGAAATCCCAGATTCGATTTTCGATGTCGAGGGAGTTTCAAAGGTGATTGTTTATAAGCTCGAGCAAGAGCATGGGTCCATAGATTGATGGACGGAATAGTAAATATTCAGACACGTGAAATACGATGCTATAATACTTGATGTATAAGAAGCACCCTAATTCCTTATGTGAATCGTCACTACACATCACAAAATCTCCTTTTCCATCCGGCAACGCCATCATAGGGGTCGTCACCAATCTTTGCTTCAGTTCTTGAAAGTTGTTCTCGTATTTCTCTGTCCATTCGAACTTCTCAGTCTTACGAGTAAGCGCGTTAAAGGGGCTACTATTTTTACGAACTTGAACGAACCTCCGGTAGTAACCGGCCAATCCTACCTCTGATAGTCGCCCTAACCATAGTCATCAATTCCTCAGTGGTCCTTTATTCATTCTTGTCAGGATCCTCCACGGGATTCTTCTCAGCAATAATCCCTTCTAGGACAACATCCTCAACAGCTACATCCTCAATATGAACATCATTTGGTCCCGCGTTAGGACGCTCTATCGTATCTATAATTTGATCTCCAATAAGTAATAAAACATCATCGCGTTGTTGCTCCTCAATCTTAGGGTTCGGAGTCCCGCTACCATATATGATAACGAACTACGCCTCTATCACAATATTTATAAGGGTTCCCATAAGGGTTTTAACTGTCAGTACTACGTTAGGTAGTCCGACTATGAACTTGGAAAGAGTTCTTATTATCTTAGTGAACTTATTATTTTAACGTCATATCATCTCTGAGATTTATAACGCTTAGCTCTGATACCATTTCTGTAACACCATCTCTGAGGTAGGAGCATGTTACGAAAAGCTAATAAGAACTCTTTCCAAGCTAATAACCGGATTTGGGGGTGTTACAGAAATGGTATCAGAGCTAAGCGTTATAAATCTCAGAGATGATATGACGTTAAAATAATAAGTTCACTAAGATAATAAGAACTCTTTCCAAGTTCATAGTCGGACTACCTAACGTAGTACTGACAGTTAAAACCCTTATGGGAACCCTTATAAATATTGTGATAGAGGCGTAGTTCGTTATCATATATGGTAGCGGGACTCCGAACCCTAAGATTGAGGAGCAACAACGCGATGATGTTTTATTACTTATTGGAGATCAAATTATAGATACGATAGAGCGTCCTAACGCGGGACCAAATGATGTTCATATTGAGGATGTAGCTGTTGAGGATGTTGTCCTAGAAGGGATTATTGCTGAGAAGAATCCCGTGGAGGATCCTGACAAGAATGAATAAAGGACCACTGAGGAATTGATGACTATGGTTAGGGCGACTACCAGAGGTAGGATTGGCCGGTTACTACCGGAGGTTCGTTCAAGTTCGTAAAAATAGTAGCCCCTTTAACGCGCTTACTCGTAAGACTGAGAAGTTCGAATGGACAGAGAAATACGAGAACAACTTTCAAGAACTGAAGCAAAGATTGGTGACGACCCCTATGATGGCGTTGCCGGATGGAAGGAACCCATAACATAATGAAGTGGAAAATGAGGATTTAAAACATGTAGGATGACCCCGATTATGGGGAGGAGGAGGGAACGTTCAGACTAAGGAAACAGAAGTCGAGTAAGGAAAGGAGACCCGAGACGGTACTCCTATACGACAATGTATGGACCTTTCTAGACAGAACTTAGACTATTATCCCCAACCACCACCCTGAGGAAACAATGCGGTGAGAAATTCTTTCAGGACCTTTAAGTCGCTAAGCTGTCAGAGTTCCAAGGAACAAGCTGACCCAGTCAAGGCAAGAGCCTGGCTAAAGGAAATATAGGAATCATTTGAGATTCTAAATGATTGACGAATCACAAAAGACTATTTTTCTCACTTACCCTCCTAAGAGAGAGGCCACCCGCTGGTGAAAGGCCAAGAAAGGCACGGAGCAAGAGATTATAATAAACTGATTTAATTATAATAAACTGATTTAAGTTCAGTCCATTGTTTTCAGGAAAGGACTTCCCAAGGTTATGGAGATAGTGTAAAAGCTTTAGAGCCAGAACAAAGGCAGACGAGTATGATGAATTATGAATCTAAGTTGTAAAAGTTGTCAAGATTCGTTCTGAGGACACGAATCCAGAATGACGGGATGTTTAAAATCAATGCTTATGTTGTGTTGGTTCATGAAATAATGATAAGAGAAAGGAAAATAAAAAGAAACTGAAGTGGAAAGAAATATAAAGGCTATAGAGTTTGAGGAATGATAAGGGAGTTGGGTATGAGGAAACCCTAAAGACTCGTAGCAATAGAAATAGAAAAGTATGTAATCGTCAGGATGAGGGTGATTCACCATGAGTTAAAATTGATGGTTGAAGGCATAAGAGATATATATATTATCCCCTGTAAGTTGGGAGGATTCGAGGAAACCTTGAGATAATTCGAAGGATAAATAATGAGACGCGGATAGACTGAGGAGACAAGGAAGTAAGAAATTAGGAAAATTAGATGAAGGAAGTGACCTTCAAGAATGTGAAGTGTAAGACCGGAGGCTTGATACCCAGAAAGGGAGACGCCATGTATGAAATATATCCCAACATTGAGATGACTATTGAGATAAACAACAAAAGTAAATAAGGAATTATTAAGAAGAAGTTCACGTTGAACACGACCAATATCTTCCAGAAAATCCCTGTTGTCATTACCAAATCAGGCAAGCAAAGCGAAAAAAAACCGTTGTTATCTTTTGGAGGCCATATGGATTGACCTCAGTTTGAATAAGGATGCTATTGTGAAATTAAGTATAGACTATCGAAGTGAGAATGATTGAATAAGGTAATCTATCAAGTATATATGACTTGATTTATCCATGGAAGAGTGTAAGTATCTTTTAAAGGTGGAATTAAGGATAAAACCCCGATTACTTGAAATGAATCATAGGGGAATGCATAAAGGTTGGCATTTCACCCTTAATATTGACAGCTTGAGTTTTGACAGTATGAATTGGAAAGGATTAAGGTAACAACAACCTTTAAGGATCAGTGGGAGAAATTTTTCAGAAGTATATAGACAATGATTCTGGTATTAGTAAATGGTATCTTGATATGCCCTGTGCCTAGGGTGTACCTGATAAAGGATTTAAGGATAAACTTAGAGGTTTTCAAAGGAGAAAGGTAATATTCAAAGTTCTCAAGAATAGAAATTTTGATGAAGTAAATATGACATTATTATAATAATGCCAGGTGGGGCACGTGTTGAACTATAAGAAAGTATAGATCGATCCAATGAGGGTCGAGATTGGTGAAAACAAGAAGGACCCAAGATAAGAGACGTCCTAAGTATGATCGAGAGTCAGTCGTGGCAATGTTCACATCTAAAGACTAAGGCAATGACTTATGGAAAAATGGTGATTTTTTTTTCTCACCGGGACTTAAGAGAAGCATTTTCACATAAGCAGTGATTGAAATGAGGTAGAAAATTTAGTTGGAGGTGGTCAAAATGACATTGATTGTAAGGAAATTTTACTATCAGGAAAGGCCAAAGAGGTGGCTAACACTTTAAGTGTAAGAGGACAATTATCGGCGCTCGTGCCAGAGGAATACAGTGATAATGGTTAATTCCGTGAAGGTTGTATTATGGTGTGAAAGATTGACATTCCTTCTGATGACTGTGCGGTACTCAACCGTAATAGTAGTTTGGTAAAGATTTAATTCCTGTAATCGCCGTGAGCGGGCTTTCTATCTTAGAAGGTCCTATCTTGAGATAAGCCAGGAGCATATTACGAAAGGACTAAATGAACCTTTGAGCTTCATGTCTCCTAGTAAAGAAATATGGTTAATAATGGTATTAGCCTGCTATCGTTGCTTTGATTGAAACTCTTCTGCAATTTTATCTGCTTCATGTCATGTATGTACGTCAGGATCAGGAATGTTCTTCACGAATCATGAATGGTGATTATGTTACCTCCTTAGAAGGATTCGATATGATATGAATGGACTGTGTATGGGTAGCTATTAAAACTTCATGGAAAACGAATGACTACAGTAGGTCAACGGTGGGCCACAGTAATGCAGGAATGATTCTGCGAGTAATGAGCCGATTACTTACAACCGTGAGAGTTGTATTGGAATGGATGTTGAGAGTGAGTACCACTAATCGGGTCGTGGTGGTGTATAAGTTATCATTGATAGGCTAATTAAGTCGATTATCAACCTATTGAATACTTATTCCTTCTTATCAATAGAGAGTCGTATTACTATACGAGGAAGGTTGCGATGCAAGCATAGAATTCTAATAACGATGACGTCTAGAATGAAATCCCAGATTCGATTTTCGATGTCGAGGGAGTTTCAAAGGTGATTGTTTATAAGTTCGAGCAATAGCATGGGTCCATAGAATGATGGACGGAATAGTAAATATTCAGAAATGTGAAATACGATGCTATAATACTTGATGTTGATATATATATATACGTATATGTTTTGTTCTCCTATGACAAACCTCTATAGTTCAGAGGTAGATACAAGCCAGATATTTTGTGGCAGTATATTTTATATATATACAATTCTCTTCAATTCGTTCTTTTCTCTCCTTTCATTTCATATAAGCTGAGAAGAACAACCCTTCCAGAAGGGGAGGTATTGCCGAATGACTATCTATCTGTGTGATAGAAGCCTAGTAGGATACCATCTATTGTTTAATTGCTTGTCAAGTACTAAAGGCTGGCCACCTTCTGTACTAACTATGCAATGTAACAAGTGTTCATGATCATAGTGATCTCTCAATAAATTCTTTTACTTCTATATGAAGGACCAAGCTTTCGAAGATGGAGGAAGCTAAAGATGAAGTGGTACCAAGTATGGTGGTATTCCGATTCTAACGCGTTCATGATACTAAGGTTGACGCGATTATTAAAAGGTTATAAAATGCTAACGAGCAAAAGTGTAATCAGTATAAAATTTGGTACGGAAGATAGTAACGATTACGAACTTGAAAAGAGTGGGTATTGAGAAGCAAAAGCTGTAGATCTAGATGGGATAATGAGAGTCTGTACAATAGACTTGAAAGAAATTTGGAATGATCACTTAACGCGGATTGAGTTTTCTTACGATAATCGATCGTATGTTAGTATTGAGGCATCGCCTTATGAGATCCTTGAGGGAAGACAATGTCAATCTCCCTTATGTTAGGATGAAGTTGTAGAGCGCAAGATGCTCGGACCCGCAGTAGTCCAAATGACAAAGGATATAATAGATCTAATCAGAGGACGGCTGGTAGTAGCCCAAGATGGACATAAAAAGTATGTTGATTTGACACGAAAGGATAAAGAATAGGAAGTAGGGGACCTAGTGCTGTTATAGGTATTCCCTTGGAAAGGATGAATGTGGTTCGGAAAGAAAAGAAAGCTAAGTCCACGAATTGTTGGACCCTTGGATATATTAAGTCGTATTGGGAAGTTAACATATGAGCTAGCCTTACCTCGAACCTTAGCAAGTTCATAACGTGTTCCATGTATCAATGTTAAGGAAGTGTAATCTGGATGCCAGACAAATAGGGGCATATAAGCGCATAGACATGCAACCAGACGTAACCTATATGGAGCAACCAGGAAGGGTTATAGATCAAAAATGGACAAGTTCTTAGAAGAAGGGTTATCATGCTAGTCAGGGTTTGTGGCAGAACCACAATGTGGGAAAATTGACTTGAGAGTTAGAAAGTGCAATGCTAAGAAAGTATCCCTATTCATTTTCTATCTTATTCCGGGACGGAATCCTTTTAAAGAGGGGAGACTGTAATAACCCCAAAAAATTTGCACTTTTTGTAAACCTTATGAATAGTGATTTTGTTGATTATGCTGAATAAGAAAACTTTTCATGCCACACAATGTAGCAGTTCTTTTATTGATATTCTGAGGTCTTAGTAGTACTCTATATGGTATATAAGGGTATGTAAAGATCGTCAGAATCCAAATCCGAATACTTTGATTTTTCCCGAAAATCTACCAGATACCGAAAGAATTGAGTATAAGGTAACATGATAAAAAGGATTTAAATTTAAGGATTTTTAGAGAGGATCATAAAAGGAATATAAAATATTGAGAAAGGTTTAGGAGAACCTAAGTAATAAGATCCCAGGTATGATCCCACAAATGATAACGAGAACGAAAGTTAGGCGAACCGTATAACAGATAAGCGGTCATTAGCTAAGTAATTAGGGGTAAATCAAAGAGGTTAGTGGATGATGATGTCATCACACCAACAAGAAGAAGACAAGTGTAAGAGGATGACATGAGAAAGATGACATAGGCATGGTGACATAAGCATGAAAAATGGAGGGATTGGTTGGTTGATTGTGAGCCACATAATTTTTACTATGGTAACAATCTAATTAAGAACAAAAGGAAGTAATCAAGCTAAACACCACACAAATCATTTAATCAAACTAGAAATATTTTTACTTCACTTTTTCTTCCCTTGCTCTCGGCCAAAATCAAAGCAGAAACTTAAAACTACCATATCTCCTTCAATACTCACTCAAATGTTGTGTTCTATATCTCATTGGAAAGGTATTGAGATGGCCTACAACTCTTGTTCACAAGTCTCGTCCAAATAAGCATGGTAAGACCCTCAATTTTACAGTTCTTTAAATCGGACTTTTAGAAACTTCAAAACCTAACTTTGTGTTCTTGATTTCTTTGGAAAGATCAAGCTTGTAGGAGGTTAAATTAAGGCTCCCTAAGGCTTCCTAGCAACTTAACACCTACCAAGGAAGGTATCAATTTCAAACCCTAGCTTTAATTTTATGATTCCATTAAGTTTTATTGAAGCATTGTTAGTATTAAGCCTTGATCTTTGATTATAAGTAGTTTTGGTGGATTTGTATTGGTTTTGAATATTGGGTCTTTGATTGGTTGGATAAATTGGTAAAACTTGGAGTTGGGGACTGAGTTTGTAGTATTATGGTTGAATATTGTTGTATTGGTGGTTGTGAGTGAATTGATGATAATTTAGAGTGTTAATTAAGTTGGAAATCGCGTAAACATAAACGTCATAATGCCCGATTTTCCTTAACTGTTATGTACTTAACTTTAGGACCCGTGAACTCACTGAAAGATTCTAACCTTTGCCATGTTTAGATATTTCATGTTACGAGCTTCGTTTTGATATGTGGTCGCTTGAATCCGATGTACGGTTTAAGAGAAACGACCGTTTTAAGTAACGGCGTTTCGCGAACGAACCATTACCCCTCGCCTTACTTTGAAACCTTGGTTAAGACCCTTAAATTACTAATTGGAGTATGAAACAATTATATAAAGTGGACTAGGCAGTTGGTAGGGTATTCGCGAAAGCGTCGCCTTAAAATTCGTAACGGTTAATTTATTAAAAATGGTGGAGCCGAGGTTACTCGTACGACTTATGTGATTTGTTAAGCGTAGAAATGACCATAAACAAACGTTAGTGTTCAATTGGTTAAAGTATAGTTTCTTAAGCGACCGTGGTTTAATTCCGGCTTATGTTATTGTTCATAGGTTACCGGACCCACTCTAAGATTAAGTCTACCCCGGAGCACTCAGGCAAGTTTTCTACCCGTTATACTGTTGTTGTGATGTAAATATATGTATATACATTATCTTGTGATAAGTGCATGATTGTTATTAGCAAATTTTGTGATATATTGGAGCATGCTGATATGGTATATTTGCATGTCTATTTCGTAATCTTGATATCTAATTGTTTATTCAAATGCTTATAAGTTGCATAATACCTATGCTAGAGATAAGCAGTAGTTGCGTATACCCTTAGTATAGGGGACCCAAAGGTGAACATTTTTCTAAACCGGGAGTCGATGTTCCCGAGTATAATATATATATATATATATTCATATATATATGGATATAGTTTTCAAAACTATTAATCGAATAAGGTTTATTCGATAACTTTATTTTATTCAATGAATATTATTAGTTGAATATTTATTCGAGGACTTATGACTCTGTTTATTTTATTTATTGAATATTATTTTGAATATTCATTTGAGGACTTATGACTCCGCTTATTTATTAAATAATATTCTTTATTTTATTAAAGAATAGTGTTTCGATAATCATACTTATTTTCGATTATTCAAATAAAGATCTTACTTTCGTATAAGTATATCTTTGGTTATTCGTTATTCATTTCAAGTATGAGTTTTTTAAAACTTCTACTTCAATTATTTTTATAAAGATTATCCTTTATGGGAATATTATTTAATAATAATATTCAGATATTTTCTAATATATCGGGACTGATTTATTTCATTAAATGAGTATTACTCCAAACATTCTTAAAAAAATTTCGAGTCTTCAAAATGATTTTTAAATGTTAGAGCGGATCCCAAAACTCATTTTGATATTTAAGATCTTCCTTTCGAAGAGGATTTAAATACTCACTCAAAACCTGAGGGATCCGGCTCAGTGGTGTATTTTACATTTGCAACGAGGTTGCTGTTTTGAGAAAAAATCTTGATTACTTCCCCATCGTTCGGGAAGTAAGTTCATCTATTTGAGTCGGCATAAGCAACATGGGCTCAGTGGGTGTCCATGAAAGTGTAAGTGGCTCAGTGGGAGTCCATTAAATGCGTAAGTGGCTGAGTGGCAGTCCAGCATAAGGTCCTATTGCGGCCAGGGTGATGACCAGTGGGGAATTCGTCCATCTACTAGTAGAAAATGTTACTTATTGGTATCTTTGCCTGATCAGCAAGATATCAGGTTTATGCCAAGGTTTTCTCCTTTCCAAAATTCATTGGATATTGCAACTCTGTTTATAATTTTCATAACAGAGGTTTTCAAGGAGTGTATGAAATGTATATATATATATAGGTGTATATATATATATCGGGACTTAATGAAGTATCTCATAACTTTATTTCTTTCAAATGATATTTCAAAGATTGAATCTATTCAAGTCTTATCTTGTAGTCTCATCAGGGTGATGAACTTTTGAAACTAATTATAACTTGAACGGTGGTAGTTCAAGTAGTATTCGGAAAAGATATAAGTATATTGGAGTATCTTGTAACTTCATCTTTTAAACTTATATCTAGTAAATGATTATCTTATGCATGTCAAAAATTTTCAGAAAAATGTTGAGACAAGGTTAGATATATGAGATCACCTTACAACGATATTTTTATACAGTTATTAACTGGAACTCTGTGTATATTATACATGTCAGAGGATTTCAAAGATTGTGAAAGGTATATATGTATGTATATACTGAATATTTTGCGACTTGGTCGCGTTAAGATATCAACTTGGTTCATTTCTTCTTAACCAAGACTTGCTTGAGTACTATGAGAATGCTCATATATTGTAAATTATTATACATACTATTTCGGTGGGCTTGTTGCTCACCCTTGCTTTCTTCTTTCATCACATAACATCAAATAGACAAGATGAACAGGACCAAGCTCCCAATTCGCGAGCGGATAGGAAACGTTCCGCAGTTTCCTATAGGCGTTGATGTCGCAGTAGCTGAGGTAGGAACTACCAATAGGCTAGGCTTTCAACTTTTGATGTACCAGACTTATGTATCTTTAGGAATTGTAATAATGGCAAAGAAATGTAAATTTATTTAGAAACCCTTTTAAGGTGTAATGGCATATAATTGTGGAACAAAATGACTCGTGTTATTTTTGGATATTCATCTCTGAGACTATAACTTGTGGTGTGTGTGGTTATTGTGGGGTCACAGTACGGAGTAGTTGATTGTTTATTAAGATTGGGTGTTATTAAGGAAAATGGAACTCGTGACAACCCGAATCCCCGACCCCGGATTTGGGGGTGTTACACCACTCGTGATCAATTATGCATACCACATATTTTTTTCTTTTTCTTTTTTTTCTTTTTCCACATGATTTCTGAACGAGTGCGTTTCGCTCCATCTCGCTCAACCCTAGACTACTCATAAAAAATGAGCCGGCTACTAGCCATTTGACACCTAGCCACAACAACTAGCAATGAAATCCAATGTTTTTCTCCAATTTTCAAATATCCATGTTATATTGCCAATAAGAGAATATCCTAAATTTTAAATATAAACATGTGATTAAACCTCGACAAACAAACAAAACATGACCATGATCTAGCACTCAAGAAACCTATAAGACTTAGTGAAATTTTATTGCTTCTAGCATACAAATCAACTCGATAGGACTTAACATCACTATATACAACATCACTACACTAGCATCAATATCACAAATCAATCGGTAAAGTAAACTTAAGGGATCATTATAAAATGCACATGCAACTATATGCAACATACTAACATGCAAAATAATAAAAAAAAATACTACATGGAAAATAATGCAACTACATGAACTAAACTATCATGAATATGCAACTATATGAACTAAACTATCATGAATATGCAACTATATGGACACACACAAACATATATTCCTTAACTACCACCCCAAAACTTAAAATATTCACTGTCCTCAGTGAAGGTAATAGTAAGGGATCAGGCATACCTACTCAGAATCAGGATCATCACCCTCAACGGGTGGAGTGTCAGGTGTATCAGGTGGCGGGTACATAGAATCCTCACCGAATACTGGCCACTGAATGTCAACTCCTGTGGCTCTGAATGCATTCCCCAACGCCTGGGTAAGCTCCTGTTCAAACCTGCTACGGATGTCATGCATCACATCCATCATCCCCATCAAGCGCCTATACTGCGTTGAACTCAAACCATCACTGCCCTCAACATCCAGCTGTTGCTGCTGCTCTACTAGCCTAAGCAGAACTACCAGCATATGTCTGATCAGCTGGTCGTCCACCCGGCAAGTGATCATATGTGTAGCCGAGCCCCTTCTCATCCGGCTTTCCACCGTACCACTCATGCATCACTGCTATAGTCGAACTGTCAATCGGAGCACTGGGCATCTACAGCTGCTCGTGTGCGGGCCAATGAACTCCAACCGTCATACACAGGTTTGTCACAATGGATGCATAGGGAATAGAGCTCGTAGTGCTTCCTCGCAGAAACCTCAAAATACCCTGATAAATCACAGACCCTAAGTCCACATAATCACCCTGCAGAATACCCCACAATAACCGTGCACTCTCCACAGTAACAATATGCACGTGAGAAGATGGCATGATATTTGCACAAATAAAAGAATTCCATGTACGTGAAAACTTGTTTATGCACGATGCAGGGAAAGTGGCATACTCGTTCGTGCCCCTCTTAAACTTCTAATGAGTCTCTGGCACACACAACGTAGCAACAATCAATTCCAAGTTAAAACCATCCCCTGTCTTAGCATTCAAATCCTCCTGCTCTGGCCTCCTCTTAGGCTGGTTAATCACCCTCCGAATAGCCTCAGCACTGTAATCCACCGTCAACCCCCTCACCATAGTAAAACCATTCTTATCCTCCTTCGTATTCGCATAAAACTCACGCACAACACTCATGGGCATAGCAGCGCGTGTCTCACAAAAAGAGACCCAACCCATCTCCAGAATCATCTCAAGAAACTTATCATCCCTCCTCGATGGTAGAAATCCTCACTCCTTTGCAATCAGCTTCGTCAACAACCTCGCATACTCCGCTTCAGCCTCGTAGAAAACCTAGGGCTCACACTACCAACATTCGAAGAATCGGTGGTGTTGTTGCTAATTTGAGTTCTTTGTCTCTTGGGAGTCATTGAATTCGAAAAAGTTTGAGAAAAGAAAAGTGTATAAGAGAGATTTAGGTTTGAGGATTGAGAAGTGATGGAGAAGATTGTGTATAAGTGTGTGTATATATAGGGAATTAGGAATTAGTTTTGGAAAATAAGTGGGATTATTTTGTGTTTGAATTATTCATTTTTTTCTGTTTTTTCAGCTTCAAGGGCTAGCGCGGTCGTGCGCTGTAACAACCCAAATCCGGGGTCAAGATTTGGTGTCACTAAACAATCTTTACATAAAATAAAAGAATATTCAATTAACCCCTTGAATCCGGATCATTTAAAGGTTATGGTATGAAACAAGAATCTAACTTTCTACAATTCACATCAAGTACAATACAAGTGCAAAAACCTTTATGCTAATGTCCTTGGCATATTTTCCTAACATCTTCGTTCTCTCGCAGCGGAGATTTCTCTAACTTCTGTTGTCTAACGAAAGCTATTCACTTTTATCCTTATCTGCTTCTGAAAGAAATAAGAATTTACAAAGCAAGAGTGAGCGAAAAATGCCCAGCAAGTATATAATTTGAGTTTCAAACATTAATATCAAAGAAAAATGTTCGGACAAAATCTTTAAACAATTTTAAACGATTCTACTGATTTGAGTGAGTTGAGCGAATAAACATTGGCTGTCGCCAGCCTTTGATTATAAATCCAAAAATGACAAGCGATTCCCAGATTCATCTCCTGAATCAGGGTTTTGTCCGGTTTTGGAATCATACCTTTCGAGAGAGAATGTCGTTAATTGCGATCAACAAAAAATTAGACTGGACACTAGTTCGCATCTATACCTGCTGATTAGTCAGGATACAGTGCAGATCTATACCTGCCTGTATAGATCCTGTCGGGTCCCCAGGCACTACGGCCCATCTCAAGGCACCGGTCATGTCCCGGTCCTTAGTATTAAGTAAGACTTAATCTTATACATCATTATCATCCAGCCCGTGGAGTATATTGAATTCAAAACATCCCAATTCAGGGCTCGCAAATAACCCGAAAGAATGGGTATTTGCTCGAGAGAGCAATCGAATTATAGGAACAATAATGAAAAGAACACGCATAATCAGAGTAATTGTAGCGAAATATAAATCATTTAGCTATTCTGAACTTAGAATAGGAATGAAGAAATATTTGCATTATTTTAAAAGAAAAATCAGGAATACTTGCCTCAATAAGCTTTAATTGCTATTACTAGTTGACTTTGGTTCGATCTGGACGTTTCGGATTTATCGTCAAACTACTATTCCATTCTGGATACAATCCCAACACCCAGGTCCTTCGATTGGAACTTCTTTGATCTCGACATCTAATCATTAGATCATTCCTAGTCCGATGTCGATACTCGGGTTTTCCGTCTAGGACCTACAGGGTTGAAATACCCTAATTCAGATAATCGCTTAAGCTTAACTTCAAATCGCTATCACTTCTACCCATACGATTTTATATCCCGTCTCGTATTTATAGGTATTATTGAATTACACATAGCAATTATGGCTTGCACCTTCAAAACTCGGTTCGGTATTTATTTTCGGAAAATATGTATACTCGTCGTTTTGAAAAACAGGGTAATCGATTATTTATAAATTATCGTATCTCAACCGCAACTAGATTCATATAATATAATTATATATGGTTATTCGACGTCTCCGATAATTATAGGTTACGTTCACATATTTTCAGAATTAATTTCCCGAAAATCGGGCATCGTCTCCTTTGTTTATCGTCCTACCCGTCGAAACAATTCGACGTCAATCACAATTAACAACAATCACAACCACAACAACCAACCACAATTTGTAATCCTAATCACCGACACAAATTCAATCATTAATTATTGTTATTCGTATTTTATTTTTCTTTTCGTTTCCAAATTAATTTTACAACTAATTTCATTTATTTATAATGTAGGACTCAGATAAAAATCATCACAGTCCACCGTCGGCTCGCTGAGGCTCATCGCCGACGGCGATAAATACGGGTTCCCGCTATATCGAGCATCCTACATAAATTCCATCGATTAATACAGTTTATTTCAGCACAAGATATTTTATTTCACAGAACTTCAAACAATTCATTCCCTGCAGCAAATAGGAATTAATATTAATAAATATTTTTAATCAGTCCACGCAAGCACGCGCCACACGCGCCCCTGGTGGAAGAGGCCGGAAAAGCAGCCGGCTAACCGACCGGAAACGACCAATAAACAGAAAATAAAACTGAAGTCACACATACACAACAAAGCATATGTATACATGTGCATACACAGGAGAACACAGGAAGCAGAAACCGGAGAGAAAACCGGAAACAAACCGGAGAAGAAGTCGCCGGAAACGGAAAGATACAGCGGCGAAGCACCCGAACCAAGGGGAAAAAGGAAGAGAGAACTGAGAAATTGAAGGATTAGAAAAGAAAATAGAGAGATTTGTGAGGAAGATTGAGAGAGACAAACCGAGAGAGATTAGGATCGAGAGGGAGAGAGGTGGGGAATGGAGGAGGCAGTGGTAGCCGCGTGTGTGTTTTATTTTTATTTTATTATTATTATTTTTTTTTTTAATACGCAACTGCAGCTTGCCAGGTACACAAACACAACAGAACTGAACCTTTGAAGCAAACACGTGCCTTGCACGCCCAATTTTTTCGTCCCGCATTCGTAATTTAACGAACCCAGTCGCACCAAAAATAGTCCCGGAAAATTATCAAAATAGTCTTAACATGTTAGAAATATCCTGAAGTAAGTAAAAATGTAATTTTCAAAATTTTAAAACAATTTCTGAAACGCAATTTATACCCGCTTTTAACAATTGAACGAATCAACGCGCGGGTGAAATTATTCCCAAAAATTTCCAAAATAATTTTAAAATTCTCGGAATATTCCAAACTTAGTAAAATATGAGTTTCATAATTTTTGAATAATTCAGGAATTAAATATTGAATTTACAGTTAAATACAATAATAAAATAATTTTGAGTTAAATAATTAATGAAATATTGATTTCTAAATTTTATAAATTCCTAAAAATAATAAATAATATTATTAAGCAATAAAAATAATTTTAGAAACAAATTTAACATTTATGAGAATAAATGTTCAGTAAAATTACTTTAAAATGAATTAAATTCATACAGGTCGATAATTAATTATAAAATTAATCTTTGCATCCCACAAACCACAAATAATTAATAATACAGCAAAACATAGCTGACAGAACCATCACATATTTTATTTATTTCATAATTCGATAATTACATTTACAAATCGGATCCGAAAATAGGTTACTTAACCGCTAAGTAACTAAAAAGACGATATAATTTTAATACCAAATTTGGATAATTATCAAAACAGAGTTTCTTATAAAACACTTTATACGAAAATAAAGTAATAATGCCTCGCCTTTTGAGGATACAGATTTTTATTGATCTATAGAATGATTAGCGTATCAAAATTTTCACGCCGGGACTCGTACAGGTCAAATCGTACCCCGGATCGAAAAAGTCAAAAACAGAAAGTGTTCAGAATTATCACATTCGGTTAGAAAGGAGATTTCAGAAGAGTTTCGGGTTGTAAAAACGTAAAAACGGTTGAGGTGGGACGATTTCTGATTCTAAAAAGTAATTTTTATAATTATGTAAAAATAATCATTATTAATTCTATGAATCCTTATAAAATAATCCAAAAATTACCAGAAAATACCAAAATTATCTATATTTAATTCTGGATAATTAGAAATTAACATATCCTACTTTTATCAGATATCAACACCCAAATATTAATATCAATCATCAAATATTTCACCAAAACTCATATAAAAATCACATAATAATTATTTATTGATAGAAATAATTACATAATATTTCTCAGAGGTTACATCCTTCCCCCCTTAAAAGGATTATGTCCTCAGAATCATGCTAAGGAACAGACCATGATATTTTTCGAGCATCTTACTTCAAATTTCTCAAAACTCATCATTTTCACCACCACTCAACAGTCTTTTGCCAATATCAACATCTATTAGTTGCTCATGTAACCTAATTCAAATTTCCATTCCATACATATGGAGCTAAATTACTCTTCCTGGTCATACACCTAAGAACGACTTATGAACTCGTCATACATGTGACAACAAGACAAACTCATTCACAATTGTTCTATTTATCTTATTTTCTCAAAGGCTAACTTAAATTATACTAACCTTCTTTTCTTTCCAATTCTAATAATTTGTGGTCATGAATGCCTCCCATTTCACTAGCTATTATATTCTACTTTTCATGTCTCTTCTTGTTCGATTAGCCTGACCTTCAATCGTTTTCAATCGTATTCGAGAACCTTTAGCTGGTCTCTTATACTTTCCATCTGTTTGCGCCCGATATACTGAGCTCATGGCGTCTGATGCTTCGAAATGTTCTAAATCTATTCAAAAATTAAAAATTAAAGGAAAATCTCGACAATTGCGTTTAACTCACCACTTTGTAGTATACTTCAATTTCTTTTCAATCACTCCCAAATATATTCTGTGAGCGAGAATCTTTTACTATCTCAAAGAAAATATATCGATTTTGGACATCTTTTCCCCATACTATAACTTGTTTTATCATCTATTTAATTCTAAGGAATTCCAATATAAAATATTATTGCAATGTTTTTCTCGGACGTTCCGCCACATATAATGTTCCTTCTTTTCTTCACGCCACATTACCCGAAAGTCATTTTATATCTGTATGTCTTGTATCTTATCCTCGGAGTAACCTAAATTTCCCGAGTTGTCACGATCTAACCAACCTCTTTTAGAACAAAACTCTTGACACTAATACTCATTTTGTTGTCATATCAAATTAGATATCAGTACGAACTTTGATGCTCACAACATCCCATGCTGCAGTCAACATCAGTCATCTGTACTAATACCACCTTTGATACCCAACAATAAAATAAGTATCAGTATAATCCAGAAGTCGGATCAAAACATGTTCTTCAATTTCTAACTTTTCCAATTCCTTTATCCACTCCCCAGCAACCTTAGTGACATTCACTCTTTCTTTTCTATTCAAGACATATGTTTCTAAATGGATCTAGCTTGGTTGGTAATTAATCATACTTCCGTAGCTCATAATCAACTATGACCAAAATTCATACTTTTAAAGTTTAGAACGCAGTTGCTACTTTTCAACCCCGTGCAGGCATATCTTCAGACATTTAACTTGGTCTTCCTTAGTCCTTGAATGGGCGAGGATGTTATCAATAAATACAATTACATTATCCAAATACTCCTGATACATTATGTTCATTTAATCTTCAGACTTACAACCTCTGATAATCGATGCGTAACTTCATACCTCCATTCTCTTTTTCCCATGACCTCTTTTGTGCATAGCATGAAACATTCTTTATTTTATTATTCTTTCATTCCACACTCCTGAAGTTTCCTTCACTTATTGTTTCATCCCTATTGAGTTATACGATACAGGGCTTTTGACACCAGCTTGACTCTGTACAGTAACCGACGAGAAATTCTTACCTCATTCCCCGAGGTAACCCTGGGTAAATCATTCGTTAGAACCTTCGGGGCTTGCTTTACTTCTAAAGAATTCTGATATGAGATTCATTGTAACATTTTCTTTTTAACAGTCCGCCACTAATACCTTGGTTTAATCTTCCTTGTTCACACGCATTCCTTGAATGAAATTCCTATTTTCAATTATCAATGCTTCACTTCATTCTCCTATCAATTTTGGCACAACGGACGTTCACAACTTGCTTCTATCCAGGACCATTTTATAGAATTTCTTTATCATCCTTTTGTTTTCATTTCTTTTTTTCATTAGTTCTTCATTCTCATTATTCATTATCTCTTTTAAATATAAGGAATTTCTTTTTCTTGATAATACTAATCTATTCATTATTAGATAGATCATTTATGGAGTTAACACTAGAATGCAGGCTTTTATTTAAAATACTTAAATTCTTACTAACAAAATTATCGAAATTCATCGATAGTTATTTTCTTACCTTTCTTAAATAATCACGGATCGCATATTTGGTTTTCCCCCAATTGATCAACACTTCTTTTTCCTGAGTTTACATGCAGACTTTGTCAGCCTCTGTCTTACATGAGATGCTTGAATTTGCGAGCTTCCCAGTACTTCACAGCAACTTCTATTCAATCGTAATTCGACAAGGATGTACATTCACGTCCTTCATGGAGTATTATTACAGGGGGGTAATATTTCTTTGCTCTATCTTGGATCTTCAGTTCTTGCAAATGTTCTCTCCACTAATTTACAGTAGCTTCCATTAAATCATCATTCGATATGGGTATACATACAATTCCTTCCTGGAATGTTATTACAGATGATAGAATCTCTTTGCTTTATCTTGAACCTTCAGTTCTTGAAAATATTTTTCTCACTAGCATGTACCAATAACTTTCTGTTCCTCTTGTTTGTCTAAAAGGGCGTATTTATCTAGATAAAATTTTGCACAGGCTTGTAGTAACATCACACTACTTTTACTAAACCTTCAATTTCTGCTAATGCTATTACTTCCTTCAACTTGCTAACCACTTTGATTTCGGATCTGAAAATCATGTTAGAGCTTGACTCAATCTAATTGGAATCGATCTCCATTTAACTAACCATTAGTTGGTGAAGTTGATCAATTAACTCTTTTAACTGATCACTTAAACCAAGTGCTGACTAGCTAACTGGAATCAAAGACCAATTATATAAAGTCGGTTTGGTCATAACAACTTTCTCAAGACCCGAGACCGCAATCATTTGGAGTACTATTGAGAACGACAATATACTTCTTTATCCTTAAATGTAGGGTAATTTCTGAAAATTTGGGCAGCACTTCCCCTATACCATCAACTACCAGTCGGGCTCAAGCCGACACCATCAATCAACCAAAGCATCCACAATCATATCCACCCACTTTCTAACCAAAATCATCAATTCACCACAATTCACATTATATCATTTTGATCAGCATCTGACTGGCATAGCATATATCTTTTTAATTGGAATTGGGTCTTAAACCAATAATGATTAATATAACCATACCTTTCTCAGTTCTTTCAGAATATTACAAAATGTTACTAATGAGCTTAGAATTATCTTGTTGTTTCTCAAAATTTTTATTTCGCAAGTCTCTTAACTTATCTCTTGCCATTACTAATTGGGTATAGTTACTTTTAAGAATGATGCCACATCCTTCAACTAATCACACCAATCCTCTATCTTCGACGATACACACTCAATTCCATTAATTAATATGTTTATCTTTTGATAACCGCACATGGTTTTCATTATTATCGTCGCAATCTGGTGGAAACTCAATCGTTAGATCATTATTTCTTAAAAGGTTTCACAGTCGAGTCACCATTGCTTCATCTCCACTTATGTTTCTGCATCGAATTTTCATCACTGGTCCAGTTATGGGTATTAAATTTACCATAACTTATTTACTCAAATTAAAGAATCTCACAATTTCTTGAAGAACACGTTCGAAATTTGGTTGCAATTAAGATTTCTTCTATCTTGAATCTTCACGATAAATATCTTTCCGTGACAAATGGATGCTTCACGTATTAATCGCATGTCTGAGTCATTATTCAGAACTCCCTTGATCTTCGATTGTCATCCCGACACTCGTTCGCTTTGTCTGATGCATACCACCTTACTTCCTTATTTTATAATCAATTTATTTGTTATGGTTCGCTAACCATTCATTTCACGTTGAAATCCTCTGATTTGAAGTGCATCGCGTTAACGTAATCTATCGTATGATGAGATCCCCATAGCAAGAACAACTGTCTGACTTGATGTCTTCACCATGTCCACGTTGTCGGTGTATCCATTTCCTTACTCACAGATGTCCACCCTTTATCGATTTGCAATCGTATCTATGTTCGTTGTATGATTTCACGTGCCACAAACGATTGGGAGAATTTGTAAATCAGGAAATTGAAGGAAGAAAAATGAGTGAAGAATGAGACAACCATATTCGTACTCAAGGTGGCCAGTCTTTCATACTATATGGCATACAACAGATAATTAGGTGGCGTCCCACCAGACTCTTCGTCATTTCGACAAAGCGTCATATCACAACACTGTTTGTCTCAATCTAGAAATCAATAATTTGAGAAGAGAAATAATTCAGAAGAAATACAATAAATTTTCTTTCATTTTCACCTCATATAATTTGTTGATAAAGGAAGCTCATACGAATTCAAGAATCAAGAAGAACATATGCTATCGTATTAGAAGAAAGAATGTCAGTGTTGATCACCTTCCACGCTTCACCTACGTATGCCTTCAGGATCATTCAAATACAAGTTCACAGTTCAAGTCACATCATTACTTCAGAATGCTATCTGAAAATGCCTTCACATCAAATATTTTAATGATTCGACCATAAGCGTGTCCTTATGAAATTTATATTTATTACTTCCGATTTTATCTATGACGCGTAAAATAACAATCGATCACACAACGCCTCAACTTCGTCGATAGAAATACGATTCTTCTCCAGACATCTGGAAGATTCTTTCATTTCCTTCAATCGTCCTCTGTCCACTTGAATCACGAATCTCGTTAATTTTTAATAATTTCGTGAATTGGGTAGATAATGTTTTAACATGTTGATTCAATTATTAATATTATTAACAAAATTTATGTCCGTCTTTCACGGAAAACTTTAAATTTTCTTCTTACTAGTGGGTCTACTTGGTCCTCCAAATTAACAATACCGAGTCCAAATCCATTCTTCTTTTTGGATCACTTTCTGTTTATAATAACAAGAACTTAAGTAGTAATTCGATAACCAAATTGTAGAACTCATTTTATGCAAAAATCTTCTGAAAGTTTATTAAGAAAATCTTTTTCGAAAACTCATTTTAAAATTTTGAAAATCAAATATTTGGTCGTCATTACTATACAAGTTACTTGTTATTCTTATAATCCGTTAATGGAATATCCAATTAAAAGAATGACCATATAAGGATCTTTCCACCTTGATACATCTTCTATTTCTCCTTGGATTCTGCTCGCACTTTTTTAATCGACAAAACTTCATTCACCGTTATATATCAATTTATTCGCAATTCTACCACCACGCTGACATCTGGTACTATCCTTGATATTCTTGTCATCATCCTTGACGTTATACTTACAACTACGCTTGCGATTAGACGTTCTATCTGTAGATAGGGTCGCACCTCTTGCTAATCTTAACTATACCTAGGAAGGTAGATATCATTTCTCGCGCAGTGCCCTGTATGTGGTAAGAATCTTCTCGCAACAGTGGTGCCTTTGCAGCTTGCAACTTTGGCCCTTCATCAGCTTCTATCAACTCGTTGCCTTCGACGTGGAGCTCGTCCTATTACCTAATTCTAAGTTAAATCATACTAATACGCGCCTAGCTTCTCTTACACAAAGTTCTTACAAGAATCAATCGCATTTTCTTTAAAACCACATGAAAAGTAAGGTAACCTACCCAATCTCCGTCGATCTGTCGATTCCTCATTAATGTAGGATCTGAGAACTCAATATACCTATAGCGTTGCGATATTTTCCTTACACTTTCTCAACAATCCTATCTTACCAACTCCATAACAGATCTGCTAACCCTAATTCGCACTCAAGTCAACTTAAAATGAGTATGCCTAGGGGTCTTTCCTATCTTGTATGGTCTACCACTCTTATCTTACTCTCACCTATTCTTATTTCAGTGACCAATAACCTGTAGCTCTGATGCCAACTTGTAACAACCCAAATACGGGGTCAAGATTTGGTGTCACTAAACAATCTTTACATAAAATAAAAGAATATTCAATTAACCCCTTGAATCCAGATCGTTTACAGGTTATGGTATGAAACAAGAATCTAACTTTCTACAATTCACATTAACTACAATACAAGTGCAAATACCTTTATGCTAATGTCCTTGGCATATTTTCCTAACATCTTCGTTCTCTCGCAGCGGAGATTTCTCTAACTTCTGTTGTCTAACGAAAGCTATTCACTTTTATCCTTATCTACTTCTGAAGAAATAAGAATTTACAAAGCAAGAGTGAGCCAAAAATGCCCAGCAAGTATATAATTTGAGTTTCAAACATTAATATCAAAGGAAAATTTCCGGACAAAATCTTTAAACCATTTTAAACGATTCTACTGATTTGAGTGAGTTGAGCGAATAAACATTGGCTGTCGCCAACATTTGATTATAAATCCAAAAATGACAAGCGATTCCCAGATTCATCTCCTGAATTAGGGTTTTGTCCGGTTTTGGAATCATACCTTTCGAGAGAGAATGTCGTTAATGGCGATCAACAATAAATTATACTGGTCACTAGTTCGCATCTATATCCTGCTGATCAGTCAGGATACAGTGCCGATCTATACCTACCTGTATAGATCCAGTCGGGTCCCCAGGCACTACGGTCCATCTCAAGGCACCGGTCATGTCCCGGTTCTTAGGATTAAGTAAGACTTAATCCCATACATCATTATCATCCAGCCCGTGGATTATTTTGATGTCAAATCAATTTGAATTCAAAACATCCCAATTCAGGGTTCGCAAATAACCCGAAAGAATGGGTATTTGCTCGAGAGAGCAATCGAATTATAGTAATTGCATAATCAGAGTAATTGCAGCAAAATATAAATTATTTGACTATTCTGAACTTAGAATAGGAACACAAAAATATTTGCAGTATTTTAAAAGAAAAATCAGGAATACTTGCCTCAATAAGCTTTAATTGCTATTACTAGTTGACTTGGGTTCGATCTGGACGTACAGCTTTATCGTCAAACTTCAATTCCATTCTGGATATGATCCTAACACCCAGGTCCTTCGATTGGAACTTCTTTGATCTCGACATCTAATCACTAGATCGTTCCTAGTCCGATGTCGATACTCGGGTTTTCCGTCTAGGACCTATAGGGTTGAAATACCCTAATTCAGATAATCGCTTAAGCTTAACATCAAATCGCTATCACTTCTACCCATACGATTTCATATCCCGTCTCGTATTTATAGGTATTATTGAATTACTCATAGCAATTATGGCTTGCACCTTCAAAACTTGGTTCGGTATTTATTTTCGGAAAATACGTATACTCGTCGTTTTGAAAAACAGGGTAATCGATTATTTATAAATTATCTTATCTCAACCGCAATTAGATTCATATAATATAATTATATATGGTTATTCAACGTCTTCGATAATTATAGGTTACGTTCCCGTATTTTCGGAATTAATTTCCTGAAAATCGGGCAGCGTCTTCTTTATTTATCGGCCTACCCGTCGAAGCAGTTCGACGTCAATCACAATTAACAACAATCACAACCACAACAACCAACCACAATTTGTAATCCCAATCACTGACACAAATTCAATCATTAATTATTGTTATTCGTATTTTATTTTTCTTTTCATTTCGAAATTAATTTTACAACTAATTTTATTTATTTATATTGTTGGACTCAGATAAAAATCATCACAGTCCATCGTCGGCTCGCTGAGGCTCATCGCCGACATCGATAAAATTTACGGGTTCCCGCTATATCGAGCATCCTACGTAAATTCCATCGATTAATACAGTTTATTGCAGTACAAGATATTTTATTTCACAGAACTTCAATCAATTCATTCCCTGCAGCAAATAGGAATTAAGATTAATAAATATTTTTAATCAGTCCACGGAAGCACGCGCCACACGCGCCCCTGGTGGAAGAGGTCGGAAAAGCAGCCGGCTAACCGACCGGAAATGACCAACAACAGAAAATAAAACTTAAGTCACACACACACAACAAAGCATATGTATACATGTGCATACACAGGAGAACACAGGAAGCAGAAACCGGAGAGAAAACTGGAAACAAACCAGAAAAGAAGTTGTCGGAAACGGAAAGATACTGCGGCGAAGCACCCGAACCAAGGGGGAAAAAGAAAGAGAGAACTGAGAAATTGAAGGATTAGACAAGAAGAAAATAGAGAGATTTGTGAGAAAGATTGAGAGTGACAAACCGAGAGAGATTAGGATCGAGAGGGAGAGAGGTGAGGAATGGAGGAGGCGGTGGTAGCCGCGTGTGTGTTTTATTTTTATTTTATTTTATTATTATTATTATTTTTTAATACCCAACTGCAGCTTGCCAGGTACACAAACACAACAGAACTGAACCTGAGAAGCAAACACGTGTCCTGCACGCCCAATTTTTTTTGACCCGCACTCTTAATTTATCGAACCAAGTTGCACCAAAAATAGTCCCGGAAAATTATCAAAATAGTCTTAAAATGTTAGAAATATCCTGAAGTAAGTAAAAATGTAATTTTCAAAATTTTAAAACAATTTCTGAAACGCAATTTATACCCGTTTTTAACAATTGAACGAATCAATGTGCGGGTGAAATTAATCCCAAAAATTTCCAAAATAATTTTAAAATTCTCGGAATATTCCAAACTTAGTAAAATATGGGTTTCGTAATTTTTGAATAATTCTGGAATTAAATATTGAATTTACACTTAAATACAATCATAAAATCATTTTGAGTTAAATAATTAATGAAATATTGATTTATAAATTTTATAAATTCCTAAAAATAATAAATAAAATTATTAAGCAACAAAAATAATTTTAGAAACAACTTTAGCATTTATGAGAATAAATGTTCAGTAAAATTACTTTAAAATGAATTAAATTCATACAACTCGATAATTAATTATAAAATTAATCTTTGCATCCTAAAAACCACAAATAATTAATAATACAGCAAAACATAGCTGACAGAACCATCACATATTTTATTTATTTCATAATTCGATAATTACATTTACAAATCGGATCCGAAAATAGGTTACTTAGCCGCTAAGAACTAAAAAGATGATACGATTTTAATACCAAATTTGGATGATTATCAAAACAGAGTTTCTTATAAAACACTTTATACGAAAATAAAGTAAGAATGCATCGCCTTTTGAGGATACGGATTTTTATTGATCTATAGAATGATTAGCGTATCAAAATTTTAACGCCGGGACTCGTACAGGTCAAACCATACCCCGGATCGAAAAAGTCAAAACACGGAAAGTGTTCATAATTATCAGATTAGGTTAAGAAAGAGATTTCGGAAGAGTTTCGGGTTGTAAAAACGCAAAAACGGTTGAAGTGGGACGATTTCTGATTCTAAAAGGTAATTTTTATAATTATGTAAAAATAATCATTATTAATTCTATGAATCCTTATAAAATAATCCAAAAATTATCAGAAAAATACCAAAATTATCTATCTTTAATTTTGGATAATTAGAAATTAACATATCCTACTTTTATCAGATATCAACACCCAAATATTAATATCAATCATCAAATAATTCACCAAAACTCACATAAAAATCACATAATAATTATTTATTGATAGAAATAATTACATAATATTTCTCAGACATTACACGCGCTATCCTAGCGCGGGCGCACCGTGCATCGGTAAATCCAGCGCGGCCACCCCGCCAGGTAGCGCGGGCGCGCACAGTCTCCGTACTTTCAGTGCGAGCGCCCCGCTTCTCAGTGCGGGCACGTCGTGCTACTGTAGTTGACACTGAAATTTTCCATTTTTTTATTTTTTGTAGTTTGCGTCTTGTTTTCTTCTTCCTCTATCTACTAAAGTACAACAAACTTGGGTTGCCTCCCAAGAAGTGCTTGGTTTACGTCATTAGTTTGACGTAGAATCCCGAGATAAAGTGGACAATAAAACGGCACTAACCACCTCACGGTTTACCGTATTCCCATAGTAATGCTTCAACCTCTGTCCATTTACCTTAACGCTTGGCCTGGATCATTCTCAAAAATCTCCACCACTCCATGTGGAAACACAGTTTTGATAACAAACGGCCCTGACCACCCCGACTTCAACTTTCCAGGAAAAAGATGGAGACGATAGTTGAACAAAAGAACTTGTTGCCATGGCACAAATGATTTGAACACTAGACCCCTGTCGTGCCACCGTTTGACTTTTTCCTTATACATTTTGTTGTTCTCATACGCTTGAAGTTGAAACTCATCGAGTTCATTCAATTGAAGCATCCTCTTCTTACCAGTTGCATCCATATCAAGGTTCAATTTCTTCAAAGCCCAATACGCTTTGTGCTCTAGCTCCACAAGCAAATGACACCCCTTACCATAAATCAACAGAAACAGAGACATTCCTAGCAGAGTCTTGTATGCTGTTCGATACGCCCATACAGCTTCATCCAGCTTCAAAGACCAATCCTTTCTCGATGGACATATAACCTTCTCTAGAATACACTTGATCTCTCTGTTAAACACCTCAGCTTGACCATTAGTCTGAGGATGGTAGGCTGTAGCAATACGATGATTCACATTATATCGATGCATCATAGCAGTGAACTTGAGATTGCAGAAATGCGATCCCTCGTCACTGATTATGACTCTTAGAGTCCCAAATCTTGTGAATATCTGCTTGTGAAGAAAATTAAGCACTACCTTAGCATCATTCATTGGCAAAGCCTTAACTTCCACCCATTTCGAGACATAATCCACCACCAACAAGATATATTGATTATTGCAAGATGAGACAAATGGCCCCATAGAGTCAATTCCCCAAATATCGAAGACCTCAACCTCGAGAAGCACATTAAGAGGCATCTCATCCCTCTTGGACATATTACCAGCATGCTAGCAGCGATCACACTGCAAAACGAACCGAAGCACATCCTTAAACAATGTAGGCCAGAAGAATCATGCTCGAAGGATATGAGCTGTTGTCTTCTCTCCATTATAGTGGCCTCCATAAACAGTCGAATGACAGTCTCGCAAGATACCCTTCGTCTCGTTGTAAGGAATACATCACCTGATGATTTGGTCAACTCCTTTCCAAAACAGAAATGGCTCATCCCACATGTACCACATCACCTCATGAAGAAACTTCTTTTTTTGAGTAGAAGACAAGTCTGGAGGCATAATGTTGCTCATAAGGTAGTTCACAATGTCTGCGAACCACGGTTCTTCCTCTTGCACCCCAAATAATTGCTCATCGGGAAAAGACTCATTTATCAATTTCTTATCCTGTGAAGTCGCACTTGGATCTTCTAAACGAGAGAGATGATCAGTTACTTGATTCTCAGTACCTTTCCTATCTTTGATCTCCAACTCAAACTCTTGAAGCAAAAGAACCCATCGAATCAGTCTAGACTTCGAGTCCTTCTTCGAGATGAGATAGTGAATAGCAACGATCAGTGAAAACTGTCACCTTCATCCCAAGTAAATAAGATCAAAACTTCTCAAAACCGTAGATAATGGCTAAGAGTTCTTTCTCAGTAGTAGTATAGTTCGGTTGAGCACCATTGAGGGTCTTACTAGCATAGTAGACCACATGAAATAATTTGTTCTTTCTCTGCCCAAAAACTGCTCCAACTGTATAGTCACTTGCATGGCACATCATTTCAAAAGGTTCATTCCAATCAGGTGCAGTTATGACAAATGCCGTGATTAAACTCTTCTTTAAGTTCTCAAAATCAGCTCGACGCTCATCATCAAACTTAAAAGGAACATCTTTCTCTAAAAGATTGCACAACGTTTTAGAGATTTTTAGAGAAGTCCTTGATGAACCGCCTATAGAAGCCTGCATGACCAAGAAAGCTGCGGACTCCCTTAACAGAAATTGGTGGAGGAAGGTTCTCAATGACCCCCACCTTAGTTTTGTCCACCTCAAGACATTAACTAGAGACCTTGTGCCCAAGAATAATGCCCTGTTGCACCATAAAGTGACATTTTTCCTAGTTGAGAACCAGATTGGTCTCAACACACCTTTTAAGAACTACGCCAAGATTCTGCAAGCACTCATCAAAAGAATCTCCGAACATGGAGAAATCATCCATGAACACCTCCACATTCTGACCAATCATGTTAGAGAAAATGGCCATCATGCATCTCTTAAATGTGACAGGTGCACCACACAACCCAAAAAAAACTCCTCTGAAGGCAAAAGTACCTAACAGACTAGTGAAGGTAGTATTTTTCTGATCTTCTGGAGCGCTGCAAATATGATTATAACCTGAATATCCATCCAGAATATACTAGTACTCATGCCCAGCCAACCTGTCAAGCATCTGATCAATAAAAGGAAGATGGAAGTGATCCTTCCTTGTGGCCTTGTTCAGCTTCCTGTAATCCATGCAAACTCTCCACCCCGTGACTGTTCGAGTAGGAATGAGCTCATTCTTCTCATTAGTGACCACAGTGATACATCATTTCTTTGGAATACACTAAACTGGACTCACCCAAGAACTGTCAGAATTAGGATAGATGATCCCTGCATATAGCCACTTGAGAATTTCCTTCTTCACAATCTCTTTCATTATCGGATTAAGCCTTCTCTGTTGCTCAATAGTTGACTTCCTTCCTTCCTCTAGTGGAATTTTATTCATGCAATAAGAAGGGCTGATTCCCTTGATATCTGCTATAGTCCATCCAATTACCGATTTGAAACTCTCTCAGAATTCTCAAGAGCTTTTCCTCATCACTACTGGAAAGGTCAGGTGCAATAATAATAGGAAAAGTAGATGTATCACCTAAAAAAGCATACCTCAAGTGTTTAGGCAATGGTTTAAGCTCAAGTATAGGAGCTTCCTCAATCAATGGCTTGAGATGCCCCTTATCATTTTTAAGTTCTTACATTCCAAGAGATTCTAAAGGCGTATCTAGCCTTCTCTTCCAAGGTACTGCAACTGCTCATCACCTTCATCATCTTCACTGTCTAAATTACCCAACAAGGCCTTCTCTAAGGCATCAGACCTTAGCATTTGATCAAGTTCTGAAGTAACCACAGAATCGACCAACTCCACTTTTAAGCACTCCTCATTATCAGTAGGGAATTTCATGGCATTGAATATGCTAAAAGTCACATCCAGATCTAGCACTCGCATAGTGAGCTCACCCTTCTACACATCAATCAAGGTTTGGCCAGTAGCCAAGAATGGTCTTCCCAAGATTATGGGAATCTTTTTATCCTCCTCGAAATCAAGAATTACAAAATCAGCAGGAAAGATGAGTTTGTCCACCTTGACCAAGACATCCTCCACAATGCCTCGTGGATATGTAATAGAACGATCGACCAACTACAAGGACATATAAGTAGGCTTTGGATCAGGTAAATCCAACTTCTTGAAGACAGACAAAGGCATCAGATTGATGCTAGCTCCCAAATCACAGAAACACTTGTCGAATGACAAGTTTCCAATGGTATAAGGAATAGTGAAGCTTCCAGGATCTTTAAGCTTCGGAGCCAACTTCTGTTATAGCACAACACTGCATTCCTCCGTTAGAGCAACGGTCTCTAAGTCATCAAGCTTCAGTTTTCGAGAGAGAATACCTTTCATAAACTTCGCATAGCTAGGCATCTGTTCAAAAGCTTCAGCGAAAGGTATGTTGATATGAAGTTTCTTGAACACCTCCGAAAACTTCGCAAACTGCTTATTCAAATTTTGCTTTTGCAGCCTCTTAGGAAAATGAGGTGAAGGATAGATCTGTTTCTCCCCTATATTACCCTCAGGAGGAGTGTGTTCCATAGTTTCCTTCCTTGGTTCCACTTCTGCTTCCTTCTGCACTTTTTCTTCAGCCACAGCTTCATCTTCTGAAACTTGAGCTTTTTCTTGGCTTGCAACCCTTTCAGATCTCAATGTAATTTCCTTAACCTGCTCTTTTGCTTCCTTCTTTCCTGGAACTTCTGTGTCACTAGGGAGTGTACCAGGTTGTTGATTCAGCAAGGCATTGGCAATCTGCCTAATTTACTTATATAACACTAACTAATATTAGCTAAGAGAATTAAGGTTGATTTACTTATATAACACAAACATGGGATTCTAACTTCATTCTATACTTTATTTAATAGTCTTTTTGTTCTTAACCTTAGCATGCAATGGTGATGATACTAATCAGATAACACGAAACTAATAAATGCAAACTTTCGTTGTACGAATACCCCACTACCAGACATCCATAAAAGAGATAGAAGCTGAATAGACACCAATTATATTGAGACACTATATGTCTATAGAATTTGACGACATAATGGTTTAATGCACAAGTTATCTATCATGATTATCTAGGGCAAGTAAGATGGTTAAAATTACCGACGAATCATACATATCAAATACATGAACCTATGCTAGCATGGCAAGTTCTAAACCCTATATTCACTTTCCTTTCAATAGAGATTAACACGCTATCTTATAAGTTCGCGACGCTAATAAGATGAATAAGCACGACCAATACTAGGATATCATGTAATCACCACACACTAAGGTATCGAAATAAACTAACTATTGAAATCCATCAGTAAATCTGTTAGAACCCCACGATAACGATTAGCCCATAACCGAACTCATCATCACCGTGGGTTCCAATGAAAGCATGGTATAATAAAATAAGTCTTTATAAACTGAATAATAATCAAAATACGTTAAACAAGAGTAATAGGTTCAACAAACAAGAAAACTAGCATCCAGTATTAAAACTTAAACAAAGACTCGTAAGAATAAACTAGATCCTCTTCGCCTTGGTTGTATTTGTGCTTCTAGGTCTTCTCGCCGTCTTCTCATTTGTCTCTGTTTCGTGCTTGTTATGAAAAATGACCTTAAGTTATCATTATATAGCAGCCCATGCAGATCAGAAGTCCAGAAAATCAGTTCTCTACTTGAAACAGGATTCTTGAAAAATGGCCTGGCGCGGCCGCGCGCTGTTACAGCGCGGGCGCGCTATCTCTCTGTAGCTTTGGTGCGGGCGCGCTCTATCACAGCGTGGGCGCGCTGACATTCTGGAATTTCTTCTTCTACTTGTTGTCTTGACTGGTTTGAGATGGCTTTCCACAAGAAAATTTCCTAGACACCAACCTGACACCAATTTAGCACCAAAGCAATGTTAAACCTCCTGTTTCCTTCAATTATGCCTGAAATGCAAAAACACTACAAAAACACATCAAATACACAAATAACTTGAATTTAAAACACCAATTCAAGCCTTTATAAGACGTTCTAAGTGGATATAAATGCCACTTAACAGTCACAGATCTGACTCACACTGATTTAATTATGCTTGATTCCTGCAACCAGAGCTATATTTTCAATGATGACATTCCCAAGATTGATTTTTCCATATCCCATGATTTTTTCTAAGTTGCCATCTCCATAAAAAACACTTGGGTCATCCTTCTCCTTAAACTCTGATAATAGGAATTTATAACCAGTCATGTGTCCTGAGCATCCACTGTCCAAGACTAGAGGATTTCTCCTGTTACCCTGCAATCAGTATTTTAATCAATTAGTATTTTTAAGGACCCAGACTTGCTTGGATCTTTTGGCCTCTTTAAGTTTGTTAACATATGTAGCAGAAGACTTCATATCAGAGTTTCTGTTAACATTCTTATTATCAGTATTTGCACATACAAAAATAGTTTTTGCTTTAATTAAGAGGGTTTCAGTTCATAATAATTAAAATATTAAATGTGATACTCTTTACTTGTATAAATAGTGTGCCACACACTACCACAATGAAAACAAGGATTATGTGGTTTATATCTAACTGTTCTATTCCTAAACTCTGCTTTGGAAGGAAAGGTATTTATCTCTTTATTCTTCCTGTAAGAATTAGCAAGATGATTTGTATTACCACAGTTCAAGCATGTCTTTCTAGATGCATTGGGAGCAGTTTTATAAGTACCATTTTCTTTAACACCTATTTTACCATTCCTATTTTTCCTAGGCTTTTTCTCCTTGTCTTTCATGTGTAATTCCTTCAGCTTTTCCTTAAGCTATTTCTGAGTCATTAAACCAATATTTAATGATCATTTGTGAATCTGTTCACTTTTATCAGTATTTAAGTTTGATTTAGGTGCTGAGCTTGAACCTACCTCATAAACTGGCTTAACAGCATCAACACTTGAATTAAAATTAATGGGCTTTAGTTAGTATAACCTTAGGATTAGTATTTGTTGGTTTATTCTTCTCAGTTTCCTTTTCAATCTTCATATTAGAATTAGATCTATTTATATATCCAAATCCTGATCCCCAACAACCATTTTCTAAAATTTCCTGAGTTTTTTTCCTGAGTTAGTTCAAAGCTTAATAACTTATCTTTCTTTAGCTAACTCCTTTTGTAGATAAGCATGCTTTTCAAACAATTTTTCTATAACATAAATAGCATTATCTCTCTCATTTTGAATTTCTACCATGGAAAGTAACTCAATTTCTAGGTGATCATTCCTTTTATTTAATTCAAAGTTTTCACTCTTGATTCTATTATTCTCCAAAGTTTGATCCCTATAACTAACATGCAGAGATTTAAGAAACAGACTTAATTCACAGATATTATCAATATCAAAAGCAAGTGTGGTTTGAGTTACCTTTAATTCAGTAGTGTTAGCCTCAATTTTAGAATTTGCCATTAAGGCATAGTTCACACCATCATCTAGATCTGATGAATCATCCCAGATTTTCTTCTTTGTGGTCAAGGCTTGTTTCTTCTTTGCTTTTGGTTTTTTGCAGTCAGCTGCAGAGTGTCCAATTATATCACAGTTATAACATCTTTCATTTGACTTGTCATATTTTCCAGTCTTTGATTCCTTTCAATCAGTATTTCTTCTGTCATTCCTCTTATCAGAGTTTGAGGAACTGGAACCCATTCTGGAAAAACTTTTCCCTTTCTTGAAGTTCTTATGGACCATATTCTTGAAGCTTTTAACCAATAAAGCAACCATTTGATCAATGTCTTCATTGTTGTCATGATCACTATCAATATCCGATTCACTATCACTATTGAATCATCATTAAAATTTGATGACTCAATATCAGACTTTGCAATCATAGCTTTTCCTTTGGAGTATCCTTTTCTCCTAGCTTTCTCCTTTGGCTTCTCTTCAACTTTAAGTGCAATTGGTCTAGTCTTTGATCCTTTTCTTTTGCTTCTTTGCTCCATCTCTAATTCATAAGTCTTCAACATGCCATATATCTCATCAAGAGATGTTTCAACAAGTTCATAATTATCCCTTATTGATGTGACCTTAAAGTCCCACGGTTCAGGGAGTGCAAATAAAAACTTCAAGTTTGAGTCCTCCACGTCATATTCCTCATTGACCAGAGATAAGCCATTTAACAGATTTTGAAATCTATCATAGATCCCATGTTAGGTCACACAACACTGTAGAAGGGGGTTGAATATAGTGTTTAATACAATCAAATCGATTTCGAACACAAGTAACAGTAAACATATATATTCAATATAATAAACTCTGTTATAATGGAACTGTTCTCTTTCAGTGATGAACAAATATCATGAGATCTTCTAGGTTACAATGTATGATCTTCTCGATAATGATAACACATATAGTGTAAACCTATGTATGTGTTTATATAGTACACAGTTACAAGATAACTTTTAATTGATATGGAATATAATTCCATCTCCTAAAATATATCAATCAAATATCTTATACAAGTCTTCTTATCTTCTAACTCTTTCCATGCATATCTTCTTTTGTATTAGTCTCGATCTTCTATCCTGTAAATCAGCTTCCTTCCTTAACTGTAAGTCCTCCTGTACTTAAGTTCTGATATCTATCTTCTGATAACCTAAGTTCTGATATCCTTAAGTTTTGACTTCCAGTAAGTACTGATACCAGTAAGTACTGATATTTCCTGTTTGTTAAGATCTGAAAACTAAACATGAAATATATTAGACATGACATCTCAAATATATTTAACAATCTCCCCCAACTTGTAAATTGTGCAAAAATATACAAGTTAATAGATTTGATGATGTCAAAAACATTTAAGTTCAAATGCAATAAGAGTTTCATAAGACTATTAACTACAACTTATAGTCCTTGTAGCTTTACCAACATCACTGGATCAATCTGAATCCATAATGATTCTTAACAAAATCTTTTACCAGCTTATCTTCAGCTTTTCTCAAAACTTCAACTAACTGTGCTTTGACCTGCATCAGTTCTTCATCTTTACTGTCACAAATTTGATAAATGGTTGTTCTGAGAGCTTGAATTGATGTTCTTTCAAGTCCATCACCAAGTCTGATAACTCTAGGATGTGAAGAGTTTTCATTATAATATAAGCATCTTCCTTTCAGAATAACTTCCACCTTAGCAGAGTTCTTCAGCATATAAATTTCTCTTCCATCACCTTCAGTAATCATTGGTATATACTGAGAAGTCTTTGTACCATAGATTCTAAGTAGATCTCGTATAGCCTTCAAAATGTATTCTGACCATCTTCTTGTAACATCAGATTTTACTTCCAGAAGATAGTGAATATGTTGAAGTTTTCTGACAGACTTCTTTAGTACATCAGTATCAGCTAGTCTGTAAGTTAGTCCATCATTGAGAAATAAGATCAATTTCTCCTTTAGATTATCCTTATCATGAGCATCTATCACAATTTGAGCAAACAGCACTTTGTCAAGGTGCTTTTGTTTGATTTGTTCATATGGTTTGTCTGTCAACATGAAAGGATCTCTTAGAGTAACTTCTACTCCTGTTTGTATCTTCTCTTCATCAGAACCTAATCCAACTCTATCTCTAGGTTCCTTGGCTCTCAACCCAAATGTTGCGAGTTGATTAATCATAAGATTGGATTTTGGTTCAACTGGAGTAGATTTCTTCCATAACAGCTTCTTCTTATCAGCAATTGTCATTTTTTCAAATCAACTTGATCAGAATTTGTTGTTTCTTCTATAACTTGTTGTTCTTCATTCTGAACAACTTGAGCAGTGTCAGAGGTTATTTTAGATTCTTCAATTAACTTTCTTCTTTTCAGAATTTGAACTGTTTCATCTTTTATCAAATCATCATCATGTATTGTAGTTTGATAGACTGGAACGGAAGAACTTATCTTTTTCTCAATCTTTAAAGGTTCACCAACCTTTTCTTTTCCTTTTAACTTAGGATCAATCTCCGTTTATGATCAAGTCTTGGACTTTGAAGTCTCAGAATTTGACTTTTCCCTGATCATAATGCCTTTTTCCTTAGGCCTTGTAGGTTTCTTTGCATCAGAAGCTTTAGACTTAAGATTTATCTTCTCAGCTGCAAATCTAGCTTCTTCCTTCATGAGAGTTTCCAAATCCATTCCTGGATTTTGTTTCAGAAATAATCTTCTAGCTATCTCCTCATCAAGTGTCTGGATTTTAGGATTTTTGTAATAAACAGTAGTCTGCTTCCCTTTTAGCTTCAGAGTTTGTAAAACTTCTGAGAGTCATTAGATCCTGACTGAATCAGAATATCAGAACTTGACATCAGACTTTGCTTATCAGAACTTGACTTGTTCTGTGTAGAAGATTTGCTAACATCAGAAATTACTTTCTGTGAAGATTTTCCTTGAACTTTTCCTTGACCTCTTCTCTTATCAGAGTTTCCCTGGTCATCACCTTTATCATCCTTCTTCTTCAGTATTTGAGTAGGTGAGCATTTGGACTTAACTACCTTCTCCCCCTTTTTGGCATCATCAGAAAGTAAGAGAGAGAGAGAGAGAAGAAGTTTAACTGAAGATTGGATCTCATCCAATTGAGCTTTCTGAGAAGCTTGATTAGCCAGGACCTTATCAATTTGGGCCTGTTGCTTCTCTTGAATCTTCTCAATTGCTTCAATTTTTTTAATAGTAGGTCTGATATATTTGTTCTTGTCAAGCTTGATCTGTAGATCTAGCTTATCAGCTGTTTCCTTTAGTGTATCAACCTTTTCATGTGTAGAAGAATGTAGACCTTGAAGATGTTTAGTAGATAGAGCAGAGATCTTGAGTTGTGTCTTTAAATCAGCATTTGTGAGTAACTCATCAGCTTTAGCAATATGCTCTGTCAGAATTTTAGGGCTTGGAATGAAATCAGTGTCATTCCACTTCTTGGTCCACTCCACACCTCTGTGAGTATCTTCCCAAGGAATAGGTGAATCATGTTTAACAAATTTCTTTACCAATGCTTCCTTGCCCAGAATGGGAACTGGAGTCTCAACAAAAACACTGTCTTCAGAACTTGAGGAAGACTCATTATGTTCTGACAGCACAAGAGTGTGTGATGCTACTGGAGATTCAGGAATAACATTATATAAATTCTGAGCATCGGAATTTATCTCCAGAGCTGGTGTGGTTGGTGTAGATGGTATCTCAGCATTTAAAATTGGAGAATGAGTTGGAGATTTATGAGCTGCTGTGGATGGAGCTTCCAGATAAAGAATAGTTGGTATATTTAGATTATGAATATCTATTTCAGAAGTTGTAGCTTGTTCTTCAGCATCATCTGTAGCTTTAATAGGAGAGACAGGAGGTGTTGACACAGTATCCTGAGCTTGAGTAGGGAATGACAGAGCTTCAATTACCACAGGTTCTAATGAGATCAGAGATTCCTGATCCCCTTCCTCAGCTTTAGTTGAATCCTCAGATATAAGCTTGACCTTGTACCTTTCTGCCCTCATTTTCTTTAGTCTTCTCGCCAGTGAAGGAGTTGCTTTAGCAGCTTCAGAACTTACAGATTTCCTCTTCAAAGTATCAGAACTTTGAGCTGCAGTTTCTTTCTGAGAAGTAACATTCTCAGCTTCAACTGTTAGAGGTTCTGATGCATGAACCTATGCTTCAAATGTGTCCTCATCACTATCAGATTCATCTCTGAGAATCATCTTTCTTCTCTTTTATGGAGTTTGAGGAACAGACTTTGTCCTCTTTGTCCTGGAAGATGAAGATCTGATGGTATGTGCTGATGATTCAGGTTGAGCTGATTGAGTTGATGGTTGAGAAGTTTGAGGTGTTTGGGTAGTGGTGGTAGGTGCTGATGGGAACATGAGGATAGAGTGCAGTGTATGTAACTGGATCATAGGTTATTAAGGCTTGTTTGACAGATAAAGGAATTTGGAGGGGTCTTAACACAGCCTTTTTATTATCAGTAGATAATAAGTCATTAAAAGCTCTTTTAGCTAGTCTAAATGGTGAAATTGATTCACTAGCTAATTGGGGCTTATCAGAACAACAAACACTATAGATAAGATGACAGAATCTAGAAAAATAGACACTATTCCTATCTTCTATCATCCTATCCTAATAAATCCTAAAATAGCACTTGCATAATTTGTTGACTGAGTATGGTGATTGCATCGAAATTAGAACATTTGTTGGCGAAGGCCTTTGTAATGCAGTCAAAGAAGAAACTCCATTCCCACCTTATGTAAGGTCTCTTCAATTGAACCAGCTTTACCAATGTCTTTTCATACCCCAGACTGGCCATCATATTTTGAAGAACTGGCTCCTCAACAGTTGTATAAGCGCAGTTCTCAGGCAACTGCAATTCTTGGCGAACTGTAGCCAAAGTCGACACGCTCATCCTCCCCTATTGTAAAGATAATACTTGGGGACCCTTGAGCACCACCATCATCATAGATTCCACTTCTCCAAAACTCCGGCACTTGGGTTCCAGAGATTACTTCAGGTTGGGTCAAAGCATACCCAATATCAGAATTAGCAAGGAAATCCTGAATAAAGTGAAGTTCTGGTGGAGCTTCAGCCTTGCTAAGAATAGACGAGTAGTTGTTAGGAACAAACTTAGCTTCATTGAAAATCAAGTCTTTTGGTTCCATCTCTGTAAGAAATTAAGTGAGAAAGATAGTGTTTGCAAGGTGTTTGATAAAAGTCCTGTAAGAAAATGTTTCAGAGGATATTAGAGAGAGAGAGAATAAAAGAGATTAAGAATATAAAAGTAAGTAAAAGATTAGAAAATCTTTTAACTCCCATATATATACTCTCTCCACTCAAAAATTATATTTTTGAAGCATGGCAGGCAATTTACACCTGGCAACGTGTTAACAGTCAGTAAAAAGTTAAAGCAGGAGTTAATGGGCACGAGAAATAAGCAATAATTACCGTGCACATGCAGTTTTTCAGGACTTACACATTTACCACTAACCCTTAATGATTATGACAATTTTTATCTAACCTAAATATATTCAGATTAAATATGACTGTTTCAGTTTTTACCACAAATAAGTCAAGTAAAGAATAATGCCACGTAAGCATCAAGGATTCCATCAGGATTTAATATCAGAACTTAAACTTATATCAGATTTAATAGTCATCAGAATATGGCTTCTGTACTCAAAAAGTGAATATCTTTTTCTGTGATTCTTCATACAAATACTGACTTGATTCTTCAGAGTTTAATCATCAGAACTTATCCTCAGAATTTATGCAAATGACACTTAACTGTTTGTCAAAAACAACTTAATCACCACAGTAATTTTCATCATTCATATGGAGTGAAAGTGTGTGCATTCAGCAGAATATCAGATAAAGATTAAAGACTGATAAACTTCAGTACATCTTAGAAATAAGGCATAACTAAGAAAAGTGCTTAAAATTTGTCATCAATCATGAAGTCTACTATAGAACAAATTTATGCAAAAGTCCACCTCAACTGTTTGTGCTCATTTTATGCATCTTTTGAAATTCCTTTTTATAGTGGCTTCTCAGTATAAGTGAGTCACAACTGCTTATCAGAATTTATGCTATTATCAGAGTATTTCTCCAGTAATCAGAGAATGTGAAAAGTCACCAAGAAAAATTTATTTGCTTTTCTAATGCATATTATTTAATATCACCAATGCACTTGGGTCTTCCCTTCCACATTATTTACTCTAGATCTCAAAGGAGTACCTGACTTTTATTTTATTTTCTTTTCTTTTGATAAGTGAGGCTTATCAGCATTTATTTCATCCTTAAGATTTACAGACATCGGAATTTAACAGATAAGAAGCAAGAATCTAGTTTGTGACTTAGTAATAAGATACACAAAGTAAACTTGACTAAACTCAAAATCAGAATTTGCATGTGTTAATGAATTTCCACATAAACAACTAATTCAAATATGGGATTTCTAGTATGTTAAAGACTACTAGGTCAGCATCTAGCACATTTATCCTCATTGGATTGAATAGTCATAGAACATTCAAAACACTTATCAGAGTATATAGATCCACATCAGATAACAATCAGCATTTAATGAATTTCAATTTAAGCACAGATTATATAAAAATAAAACAATCTATAAACACTGATCATAAAGTGTGATGCATGAGTACAAAAACTAAGCAGATTTAGAGAAAGAACCTGAAACCATTCCAAGTTCATTTACCAGTCTTGTAAAAGTAGCTTCATATAGTGGTTTTGTGAAGATATATGCTAGTTGTTGATCTGTTGGAACAAAATGCAATTCCACTGTACCTTCCATCATATGTTCCCTTATGAAATGGTACCTAATGCTGATGTGCTTTGTCATTGAGTGTTGAACTGGATTACCTGTCATAGCAATAGCACTTTGATTATCACAGTAAATAGGGATTTTAGAAAATTCTAACCTATAATCCAGTAACTAATTCTTCATCCAAAGAATCTGTGCACAACAGCTTCCTGCAGCAATATATTCTGCTTCTGTAGTTGATGTGGAAATTGACTTCTATTTCTTGCTAAACCAAGAAACCAATCTGCCTCCAAGAAATTGGTAGCTTCCACTAGTGCTTTTCCTGTCTATTTTGCATCCTGCAAAATCTGCATCTGAGTAACCTATTAGCTTAAAATTTGATTCTCTAAGATACCACAATCCTAAATCAGCTGTACCCTTGAGGTACTTGAGAATTCTTTTCACAGCTATTAAGTGAGGTTCTCTTGGATCAGCCTGAAATCTTGCGCAAAGACAGGTAGCATACATGATATCAGGTCTACTTGCCGTTAAATAGTGTAAAGATCCAATCATAACTCTGTAGTTAGTAATATCTACTGATGAACCAGTATCTTTATCTAACTTGGTTGCAGTGGCCATGGGAGTGGATGCAGTTGAACAATCTTACATTCCAAATTTCTTCAGTAAATTTCTGGTGTACTTGGATTGACAAATAAAAGTATCTTCTTCATTTTTCTTGACTTGAAGTCCCAGAAAATAGCTGAGTTCTCCCATCATACTCATTTAATATCTTGAATGCATTAGCTTTGCAAACCTCTCACATAGTTTGGCATTTGTAGAACCAAATATGATATCTTCAACATATATCTGTACCAAAAGTAAGTCCTTTCCATGGTTGAGGTAGAACAGTGTTTGAAGTTATGCTCTCTGAGACTTCAGAATTTGACTTGGATCCTTCAGGATTTGAAGTATCATAGTTTCTAGAATTATCGGAATTTGGCTCATCAGAACTAGATGAATCAGAACTTGAAGAGCTAGTGACAAGTTCTGATGCTTCTTGAGAGTCTTGAGATGTGGTAGGATCTTAAGCTTGCTCCCCCTGGACAGATGCATTTTCTTTTGGAGTTGTTACCACAGATTCAATGACATCAGTACTTACAGGATCAGAGTTTAAGTCATCATAATTTACAGAATCAGAATTTAAGTCTTCATTTTTAAATCTCAGCTGATCGTGATCATTGAAATCTTCAAGTCCAGTAATCTTCTTATCATCAAAAGATGCATTGATAGATTCCATGACAACCCTTGTTCTTAAATTGTAGACTCTGAAGGCTTTTATGGAAAGTCCATATCCAACAAAAAATCCTTCATCAGCTTTTAGATCAAATTTTGACAGCTGTTCAGGATGAGTCTTAAGAACAAAACACTTACAACCAAATACATGAAAGTATTTCAGATTTGGCTTCTTTTTCTTCACCATCTCATATGGCGTTTTTCCATGCTTGTTTATGAGTGTTGCATTCTGTGTAAAACAAGCAGTCTACACAGCTTCAGCCCAAAAGTAGGTTGGCAGCTTTGCTTCATCAAGCATAGTTCGTGTAGCTTCAATGAGAGTTCTGTTCTTTCTTTCTACAACTCCATTTTGCTGTGGAGTTCCAGGTGCAGAAAATTCCTGTTTGATTCCATACTCTTTGCAGAACTCTTCCATGATTAAATTCTTGAACTCAGTGCCATTATCACTTCTTATAATTTTAACAGAATCTTTGACCAACTTATCCAGCTGTCTGACATGATCAGTTAGAGTAGATACAGTTTCATTCTTCTTGTGCAAGAAGTACACCCAAGTGTACCTTGTGAACTCATCCACTATAACCATAGCATATTTCTTCTTTGCAATAGACATGACAATGACTGGACCAAATAGATCAACATGCAGTAGGTGATAAGGCTCAAGAATTGATGACTCAGTTTTGCTCTTGAACAAAGATTTTCTTTGTTTTTCCTTTTGACATGAATCACAAAGGCCATCAGGAGAAAATACTGATTTTGGCAGTCCTCTCACAAGATCTTTCTTTACAAGCTCATTTATGTTGTTGAAGTTTAAATGAGAGAGTCTTTTGTGCTAATTCCAGCTTTCTTCAATTGATGCTCTACTCAACAAACAGATTGCAGAACCATCAGAACTTGCTGAAAGTCTGGCTTCATAAATGTTACCATGCCTGTAACCTTTCAGAACCACTTTTCCTGTAGAATTGCTTATAACTTCACAGTGTTCTTCAAAGAAATCGACATGATAACCTCTGTCACAGACTTGACTCACACTCAGCAGATTGTGTTTAAGTCCTGAGACAAGAGCTACTGTTTCAATGATGACATTCCCAAGATTAATATTTCCATATCCCAGAGTTTTTCCCATGTTGCCATCTCTATAAGAAACTCCTGGGCCAACTTTCTCCACAAAGTCTGAGAGCAGGGCTTTATTTCCAGTCATATGTCCTGAACATCCACTATCCAGTACTACGATGTTTTTCCTGTTGCCCTGCAATCACAAAGACCACTAATGGTTAGTTTTAAGGACCCAGACTTCCTTGGATCCTTTGGCGTTTTTAAGTTTGTTAGCATTTGCAGCGGATTTAATATCAGAGTTTATGCTAACATGCTGTTTATCAGAACTTATATCAGACTTTGCATCAGACTTTACACTAGAAGGAATTAAAGCAACTTTCTTCAAAGAATGTTTTATTTGATAATAATTATAGTACAAACTATGATATTCCTTATAAGTATAAATGGAATGTCGTAAACTACCACAATGAAAACAAGGATTTTGTGGCTTAAACCTAACAGACTGGCTCTTAACTCCTGACTTAGGAGGTAAAGAGTTTATATTCTTATTCTTCCTGCAAAAAGAAGCAAGATGGTTAGAGTTTCCACAATTATAACATTTCTTTCTAGGAACATTAGGAACAGGCATATATTTATTGCTTTTATTCACACCTTCCTTTCCATTCCTATTTGTCCTAGCTGCCTTTACCATACATTCCTTATTTCTTTCATCTTATGCTTAAGCTGCTTCTTTGTCATTAAGCCTATATTGACTTCAACTAGTTTATCTTGTTCTAATTTGTCAGAAGTTGACTCCTCCTTAACTTCTGTCACAGACTCTTTCATCATTTCAGAATCAAACTTTACAGTTTTAGCTACAAACTTAACAGGATTTACCTTTGGCTTAGTAGTTTGTTTAACAACAATTGGCTCAATTTGTTCAGTTCCTTTTTCACTTTTATCATCTCCATAACCTAAGCCCTCTTTCCAGTTTCCACTACTTAATAAATTCTGAATTTTCTGCTAGAGTTAGTCCAAGTCCTGATAATCTCTTTTTCTTTTTCTAACTCAGTTTTACAGATTTATTCAATTTTAGCACTTCATCTCTAACATAAAAAGCATCATCTCTTTCTTTCTGAGTTTGATGGAACATAACTAACTCCTTTTCTAAATAGTCATTCGTTTTCTTATAAGCAAGATTTTCAGAAGTTAATCTTTCACGTGTTAAAGTTTGATCTCTATAGTTAATAAACATCGTTTTAAGGTATAATCTCAACTCAGTAATATCATCAGTATGAAAAGCATAAGTTGTTTGAGGTACCTTCAATTCAGCAGTTTCAGGGCTGCCATCAGCATTTGCCATCAAAGCATAATTCACATCATCTTAAGAATCTGAAGAGTCTGTCCAGCTTTTCTTCTTTGTGACAAGTGCCTTGCCTTTTTCACTCTTTCATTTCTTGCAGTTAGGAGATATGTGGCCTCTTTCACCACAGTTGTAGCATTTGACATTTGAGTTGTCTCCTCTGTCAGACTTTGCACTTTTGCCTTCATACTTTTGGAACCCTTCCTATAACGACTCGTGTGTTTTTGAATTATTTAAATATGTGATTATTACGGAAATTATTAAATAAAAAATGTGTATTGGTTTTGACCGCTCTGTGTTGGTTGATTATTATATAGGTGTAATTTATAATATACCGGGTTGTTCGTGTGATTAATTATGGAGTCGTATTGGATTGTTTTCATTTTCAAAAGTGGATTTGGTGCAAATTTATTTGCATAAATATTGGGAATGTTTCAAAAATTATTTTTATGATTTTATAATTACAATAATTATTTTTAGGATTTTATAAAATTAAGAAATCAATATTTTATTAATTATTTATCTTTAAATGATTTTCTGAATGCTTTTATTTATAAAATCTATATTTAATTCTAAAATTCTTCAAAAATTATGAAACTCATATTTATTTAAGTTTGGAATATTCCGAGAATTTTAAAATTATTTTGGAAATTTTTGGGATTAATTTCAAGCGCTTGTTGTTTCGCTTCATGGATAAAAACGGATATAAAGTGCATTTTAAAAATCATTTTAAAATTCTAAAATTCATGTTTTTATTAACTTCGAGATATTTGTAATATTTTAAGATTATTTTCATAATTTTCTGAGTTTGTTTTAAGGGCAACTCGGTTCGTTAATTGTGAATTCCGGGTACGAGTTGCGTTTCAAAATTGCTTTAAAAATCATGAAAATTTTATTTCGTTAGTTTCGGGGTTTTTAGAAAATTATAAGATTATTTTTGAGATTTTCTGAATTCATTTTAAATGCAGCTCAGTCGTTAATTGTTGCAAATGCGGGACTATAATCAGATTGTGGGGCGTTTATTTATTAAATTAACACGTGTCATAGTTTTACAAATTGAGGGACACGTGTTATGCCTCGTTGTGAACAACCGATAAAAAAAACACAGAAACATTCAACACAGACTTTGTGTTTTCTTCTTCCTTCACCTCCATCTCGGGGCTTACTCGGCTCTGCTAGTCTCTCTCTCTGCAATTTCCTTCTCTAAATTAATATTTCCCCAACCTTTCTCCTCTTAATTATTTTTATTTCCTGTGCCTGTGTTCTTCCTGGGAGTGCTGTGATTCATTGCGTTCCGGGTGAACTCCGGCCGCCTTATTCCGGTTGGTTTCCGATTATTTGCTTCGGTTCTAATCCTGCTTATTTGATATATATACATACGTATATATGTGTATCTGGGTTGTGCCATATTTTTCTTCGGTTGTCGTCGTTATTTTTCTAGCTTGGCGACCGGCGGTGTCCTGTCAGTGTGTGTTGCGTGCTTCAGCGCGTGCATTTGCGTGGTATTCGTTTATGTTGTTGTTTTGGCTGGATTCAACAGTTGTAGAAATTCTTATTTTACTAATTTATCTTATTAATTTTATGCAGAAATTCATTGATTACGATTCGTGAAAATAAAAAATATTTCGTGTGGGATTATAATAATTATCGATGGAATGTACGTAGGATGCCTGGTATTTATGGGAACCCGTAAATTCTGTCGCCGTCGGCGATGAGCTACGGCGAGTCGACGGTTGACTGTGATGATTATATTATGAGTCCTAATTTAACAAATAAATATTAAATGCGAGTAATAATAGAATTGAATTAACACTTGGGAAATTGTGGATATTGGTTGTTGTGAATTATTGTGGTGAAGTGACGTCGAATTATTCGACGGGTTAGTCCGATAAATAAAGGAAATGTTGCCCAATTTCCGGAAAACTGAATTATGTAAATACAGAAATGTATCCGATGAATATCGGGATGTCGAGAGGCTATATATATATGTGCGTGTTTTATACGAAACTTGATTGTATGCATGATGAAATATTTTTCTAAATCGATAACCTTGATTTCGTAAAATAAAGAGTATAGATATTTTCCGAAAACGAAGCTGAACCGATTTTCGAGAACGTAAACCCTAAGTGATACGTGTATTATTATATGAAGTATGTTACGATTCGAATTTTGTTAACGTTTGGGTAGATTGTTAGCGAGGATATGTCAAGCATAATCGAATGTCTGAGTTAGGATGTTTCGACCCTGTAGGTTATAATCGGGAACCTGGAAGTGGTCGATGGACTAGAGATAACCTAGTGGTCAGTTGACGAGCTCAGTAGAGTTTCAATAGAAAGACCTGAGTGTCAAATTCGAATCCAATGGGATCTAGTGGTTGGACGTTAGAGCCTGAGCAGCAAAATCGGCTCAGAGTTGATCAGTAATAGTTGTAAAGCCTTGTAAGGCAAGTATTTCTGAACTTTTCTTCAAGATATATTACCAATGTTTTCGAACTGTTCCATAGCATGTTGCTATTATTAAACATAACTCCTGTTTTATAATGCATGTGCTTTAAACTATTTACCCTTGAGCCCTGATTCTTTCTTGATCTTGAGCCTTGAGCCTTATTCTTTGTAAACCATCCTTTGTTGATCCTCAGGTACCAAATCACGCCAATATGATACTACTCCCCAAAGATATATCTACCGAACACCAAACACTGAAACAAAGTTGTAAGAAAACACAGAAACTTTTATACTGCAACCATTCTTTATAACATCAAAGAACTATACCTTGAAAAATCATTTCTGATCTAATACCTGATGCTGGTACAAATTGAAAACTGTTTCTTATACATACCCTGAAATTCTCTTGAGATATACATAAGTTTCCTTATGCTTTTGTTCAACTGTTTAACCATCATTGATTATGAACTTGTTTTATTGAATTATATCGTTTATCATATTGAACTGCTTTAGGATTGGATAGTTTTTATATATGTGGACCAGATTCGTGGTCAGACCATACCAATGGTCAAGTTAGGCCAATGTGTGCCTTGGATCCATTAATTAGAGCAGTGTTGTGTGCTTGCTCGGGGTTAGTGCGTGACTGATCAGCAGCCTAACCTTGGTTTTTAAAACTTAAAATGAATATCCTTTTCTAATGAATAGTTAAAAAGAAACTTGATTCCTTTGAATCATCTCATTTGATCATGGTTTAACCTCAGTTATCGTTATCATGACTTGCTGAGCTAGATAGCTCACCCTTGCGATTCTTTTATATATTTTACATTTGAAAAAAATATGGATGATAGTGAAGTTCCTCAGTCCAAAGTGCGGGATAAGGTTCCAGTCGAGTTGGATCGAGCTAGCAGAAGTTTCATGCGGTAAAGAGATAGTCAGATTGTAAGAATGATTTTATTTTCAATTGTAAGTTAAATTAGTTGGGATTTGGTACGATGTAATAATTAAGGTTGTGGCTTGTTTTCATACTTTAACCTGTTGCGATCCGTGGTTTTATGAAGCAGGGTCATTGTAAATAATATTTCTTATACAGGTTGATATATTGTGTTTGTGTTATGGACCCCAAACTTCTGACCCGGGTTTGGAGGGCGCCGCAAGTTGGTATCAGAGCTACAGGTTATAGTCACTGAAATAAGCCTAGATTGTCAGGATCGGGTAGAGGGTTAGGATTAGGAATAGGAAATAGAAAGATAAGACGTTGTGAGGATGAGTGCGACTATATAGTAAGTCTTCAACATGGTTCATGTTGCGATTCGGGATTCTCAGCTTGCGACGTGATTTCCAGACAACGGCAATGGCAGATCCTGATTCCCCGATGTCATTTGATCGTTTGGAGCTTTCCGTTCGAGGATCGTCATCTTCTCTCAGATTGGATTTGCACCTTGTTCCTCCATCAGTATTAATGGCGTTACCTTCCGTTATGACAGTTGTACCTCTTCAAGCTATTCTACGCTATTCTTCTACCTTTTAATACAAGACTACCTATTCGAGAACCTCTCTCTGTTCAATTTTATTTTATTGGACATTCGGGTGTGAGTATATCTCTTTAGTTTACCCTACATCATGTTCTATACCCCCAGTTTAGAATTTGTCCTATGAAGCGATTGTACCTACGAGGATGGATTCGAGAGCTACAGTAAATGGTGAGCGCTTGAGTTATAAATAGAGGTGAGACGAAGTTTAAAGAGGAGATTTAAGTGTTTCAGAGGATAGCTGTTATCGGGTTAAAAGAAGCCCTTAGTGACTAAGCCACTCGTGAATAAGTATGGGATGAACCAGGTGAATTTTGAAAGAGTAAGAGAGAAAAGTATAAACCTGGGATTTTTGTGAAATTAAATGACGATGATATGATAAATGCGATATATAAAGTAGTAATGTGATGTGATACGAGCAAACTTTATTCTATAAAATAGACTTATTGACTATTGGATAGCCTGTTCTACTTAACTACTATAACGATAATGTATGGGAGCCTTGATGTGAAGCTACGAATAAGATAATGTGCGACAATAATTGAAGTTTCGTCGATTAAGGAAGGTAAGTGGACTCGATAAAGGAGAAAAGGTAGATCGAAGTGAACGGACCCTTATGTGATTGTTTCTTTAAAATTGGCACCTTGTTATAGGTCGGAAGGACAACAACCAACTCAGATAGTAAGGACAACTAGATTTGTGATTTTCAAAATTTTTAACAAGTTTTCGAAGAAGATTTTCCTTACAAAATTTCCAAAAACCTTTTTGAATAAAATAAGTTTTAAACCACGGTTGTCAAGTTACTACTTGAGTTTCTTGTTTGTTAGAAAGCCCGGATTACCTGGAAGAATGCTGTTTCAGACTTAGTATCGTTAATTCAGAGGACAAAGTGATCCGCGATTATGAAAAAGTTGGTTATTCTCAACAGAAAGGTACAAATATTGTTTGATAAGATTAACAACAGAATTAGTGTACGGAGCAATTACTCATCCAATTACAGGATTATCCAAGTTCAAAGAATTCACTGATTTAACAGAAGTCTGAGTATGACTGAAGGAGATTGAGAAGATTTCCAGATTTCCTAAAAAAGAAGAATATTATTAACACAAGGATCGCTATATTGAATGCTTCGGGGTTATTCTAAAGTGAAAAAGGAAACCCGAGGTTGTCTGGTAGGGACGTCATTATGATCGAATTGTTAAAGTATTATATGTAAAGGTATGATGTTAAAGACGCAGGACGTGACAAGTAAGAATCTACCATAATGCTTAATTTGCGAAGGCATTTCAACGTACTTTCTAAAAGTTATTATATGAAACAATGGAGATATGATCGAACAAGCTCGAAAGATGAATATAAATGAAATATGGATGGTGATCAATGGTATGTTCTTGTCTTCAATATTACAGCGTATATTCCCTTTTTAATTCCTAAATAAGTACGAACTTCTTTTCTTAAATAAACTCCTTGCTGTGATATCAAAAAGGAGGATATTGCACTCCTTTCAAATTTAATTGTTTCCCTCAATTTTTGCTTTCTGATTGGGACAAACACTGTCATGATGAGACACTTTGTCAGAATAACGAAGAGTCGGGTGGGACGCCACCTAATCATATGATGTATGCCATATGGTACGAAAGACTGGCCATCTTAAGCACCAATGTGGTTGTCTCATTCATATTCAAATCCTTACTTCTTTCTTTTCAACTCTAATTTTTGTTGAATTTTGAATCCTTCTAGTCATTTCGTTGTATTGTCGTTCTGTACAAGAAGTTTTCAAACAGAAATCAACGTATCTTGAATCAAGTGGACGAAGTTCCATCTACATCTTATGTATGGGAAAGAAATAAGGGCACCTGGCGAGGATTGCAAATCACTAGTCCCAGTGAAGAATCCACTAAGAATCAAGGGAATCTACTCCAATAAGGAATACGTTTTCGAGAACGAAAATATGCGATTTTCCTGTGAAATATGTTATTCAGAATACGGACGTGATGATATGGATGATCAAGGTGAATACCTTATGCGTTAAAGTATTAAAAGATGTGGGAGAAACTTAATGGTTTATCTCTCAAAGTTTTGTTGATAAGATGAATTACCCTGTTGAATTGATAAGATTGTGATAAAAGAACTAGCAAGTCAAGAACGTGTAATTGTTAAATAAGTGAGTACCAATAGTGAAATTGAGATTCCTGGCAATAAGTTGTGTAGAATTGATATCCTGAAATATAAGAGGATTTGATATTATTCTAAGGAATGGATTGACTACTAAAGCGTGATGTCCAGACAGACTATCGTGACGAAAAGATAATTCTGAGGATGCCAAATGAGAAGGTGAGGAGGTTCAGAAGATAAAGGAAGATAACGAATTTGTTAATGATGATTACGGTGATCAAGATATGAGCATTATGGTGATTATGGAATACATAAAAGTCGGAAGCAAACAAAGTTTGAAGATTTTATAGTAATTAAGGAGTTTCAAGATATATTTTTGGATGAGTTATCAACATTTCCTTCGGATATAGAAATTGAGTTCGTGATTGACTTAGCACCTGAAATGAAGCCAGTGTCCAAGGCCTCGCACAGAGTGGCGCCAGTTAAAGTGAAGGAGTTAGCAAAGTACTAGAAAAAGAAGTGATTAGACCTCGTGTACCCCATAAGGTGCACCGGTATTAAGTGTTAATAAGAAAAATGGAAGTATGTGATTATGCGTCGACTAGCAAGAGCTCAACAAGTTCACTATCAAGAGCAAGTATTTGTTACCTTGACCCAATGATTTGTTTGATCAAACGAAGGAAGCAAAGTACTTTTATAAGACTGATTTAAGACTTGGTATTTCACCAATTAAAGATTAAACCTATGGATGTATCAAAGATAAATTTTTAGAACCAAGTACTGTTCTCGTATTGTCATTTGGATTAACCAATATATCAGTGATATTTGAACGTGATGGACAGAATCTTTAAGGAATATCTGGAGAAGCTGTTGTTATGATACTTAAAGTTAACGGAGGACCAGGCAAAGCATTTAATGATGATTGGAAAGTTAGAGAAGAAAGAAGTTGTATGAAGTATAGTTTTTAGCATAAATAGTCAATGTGGAAAAGATCAAAAGGGATTCAGTAGAAATTAAAGTTACTATGAATGAAAAGAAACCAGAAACACCAACAAAAGTAAGAAGTGTTATCATAAGCCGGTTACTATCGAAAATATTTCTTGGAAGTTGCCATATCTTGGACGAAGCTAACCAGGAGAAGCAAAAAGTTTATATGAAGTAGAGAAGGGTAAAGAAAGTTTTACAGAGTTAAGTGAAAGAATGGTTACAACACTTGCTTTATCATTTTGAAAGTATCAAGGAGATTTGGTAGTTATAGTGATGCTTCTCATAAGGGAGTAGGATGTGTATTGATGCAGCACAATAAAGTTATTGTATACGCACCTAGACAGCCGAAACCTTATGAGCAGAAGTATCCTATTTGTAATTGGGACTAACAATAATAATATTTGTTTTGAAAGATTAGAAAACCAGATATGTATGGAGAAATGTGTAAGATCTATACATACCATAAGAGTTTGAAGTATTCACGGTGAAAAGTGAATGTAGTGGCAAACGATAAGCAAAAAGGAGAGAACGAATATAGAGACTGCACCAGAAGAATTAACTATAGAATTTTGGAGGTTGGAATGGAAAGCTAAAGTTCATAATCCAAAAGGAACAAGGATGGATAGTATGACCTTTCAGTTAAAGTTGTGAAGGGAAAGATAAGATGTCAAGAGAGGATAATGGATCACGGTGTTAACAGTTAGTAAGAGGAAATTTATGCGCCCGGAAAATGATCACGATACTCCCCGGTTTTCTTCCAGCACTTGGATACTACAAGTAGAAGGATTAAGAAATGAGATCCCGCAGAAAATTCACAGTATAAAGTATTTAATCTATTGAAGAGATGCCAAAATATATGGAAATTTAAAGAAAAATATTGATAACCAGGTATAAGAAGGGAATTTCAAAATATACTTGGAAGTGTTGGACATGTCAAAGGATGAAGGAGAAATATCGGAGGCCTAGTAGATAAGGCAGACCCAGGAAGTGATTCTACAAGAAGCGAATCGTGAAGTGTACCAGTGATGTCAAGGAAAAAAAGGAATGAAAGTATAAGAGTATGTACTGATTATCGGAAGTTTAACAAAACAACGAATATGGAGAAGTGAGACTCTATAAAGAATTGATTACCTATGAAACCTAATCCAAGAAGTATGTTATATCTCGGGGATTAACTTAAGATCTGACCTGAGAACATATCAGAGATTACGATTGAAGTGAGTTAAGAGCATAGCAAGCTTTGGTAATATTATGTGAAATAACAAGTGTATCAGGTGACTATAAGGAATTAAGGATCATGGTGTATAAGGAGTACTTAGATAATCAAATTGTATTTATCGATAACATCCTCAGCTACTCAAAGAATAAGAAAGTCTGCGTGGACTGTCCAAGAATTTTTCTCCAAGGATCAGAAGGAAAGCAACTATGCGTTAAGTTTTCAAGAATGAAATTTTGACTAAGGTTAACAAAAGGTTCTGAATTAATCCATCAACAACTACCTAAGCAAATCTGTATGATAATAGATGCCCTATACCGACAGGAAGGGTTGGATGTAATTAAGACTACCGAGGAATTAATAAACGAATTGGAAAGAGTGAAATTTGAAGTTCAAATACTTAAAGGTGATAATACGTGAATATATGAGATTACTTCTCAGCTTTAACTAATAAAAAGGAATAAGAAATGTTTAAATATTTGAAAACCAAGTTGAAAACGAGTACCGCCTGTCATCCTTGAATAGCGAGTCAAGGTACGAAAGTGATTCAGGAAAGGTAAAATATGTTGAGAGGTGGAGTTTTAAGGAAACACTGGAATGATCATTTATCAGCGATGTCAGCTTTGGAATGCCACTTTACCAAGCTTCATGTGAATGCAAGTATAGGTCCCCATTTCTATTGAAATAAAGTGGGAGAAAGAAAGTTGTCAAATTCTAAGTTAGATCAGCACACCAAGAGCGTAATGATATTGATTGAAGCAGCTCGGAGTAGACAAAGAAAGAAGGCGAAATTATATTGAGAAAGAATATGAATATAGAAATAGGACCAGTAGTGTTAGTAAAAGTGTCGTCTTATAAGAAACAGGATAAGTCTAAGTAGAAGGGACAGGTTAAGTCCTAAAATTAGTGAACCATTCGAGGTATGGATAAATACATATAAAGTGTTCGTGAATGATATGACCGTCACACCAGTGTGTACACCTAATGTATCTTACTTGTCAATATGAAAGTGATAAGTATTGGGTTTGAATTAAGTAATTGATCAGGAGCCAATGGGGCTCTTGTCCAAGTTATTCTGCATATAGTGATCAATCCAAATTCTTGATCGTTAAAGGCAAGTCCTTGGAAATGAGTGCATACCTATTGTGAGTACGTTTGAACCCTCGAGTAGAAGGGTCTACTCAGAAATTTGAGTCAGATATGCTTGACAAATATCCTCGCTTAATTAGTTAGACCAGATTCTGAGGACAGAATCATTTTAAGGGGGGAAGGATATAATGACTCGTGTGTTTTTGAATTATTTAAATATGTGATTATTACGGAAATTATTAAATAAAAAATGTGTATTGGTTTTGACCGCTCTGTGTTGGTTGATTATTATATAGGTGTAATTTATAATATACCGGGTTGTTCGTGTGATTAATTATGGAGTCGTATTGGATTGTTTTCATTTTTAAAAGTGGATTTGGTGCAAATTTATTTGCATAAATATTGGGAATGTTTCAAAAATTATTTTTATGATTTTATAATTACAATAATTATTTTTAGGATTTTATAAAATTAAGAAATCAATATTTTATTAATTATTTATCTTTAAATGATTTTCTGAATGCTTTTATTTGTAAAATCTATATTTAATTCTAAAATTCTTAAAAAATTATGAAACTCATATTTATTTAAGTTTGGAATATTCCGAGAATTTTAAAATTATTTTGGAAATTTTCGGGATTAATTTCAAGCGCTTGTTGTTTCGCTTCATGGATAAAAATGGATATAAAGTGCATTTTAAAAATCATTTTAAAATTTCAAAATTTATGTTTTATTAACTTCGGGATATTTGTAATATTTTAAGATTATTTTCATGATTTTCTGAGTTTGTTTTAAGGGCAACTCGGTTCGTTAATTATGAATTGCGGGTACGAGTTGCGTTTCAAAAATGCTTTAAAAATCATGAAAATTTTATTTCGTTAGTTTCGGGGTTTTTAGAAAATTATAAGATTATTTTCGTAATTTTCTGAATTCATTTTAAATGCAGCTCAGTCGTTAATTGTTGCAAATGCGGGATTATAATCAGATTGTGGGACGTTTATTTATTCAATTAACACGTGTCATAGTTTTACAAATTGAGGGACACGTGTTATGCCTCGTTGTAAAAAAAAAGACACAGAAACATTCAACACAGACTATGTGTTTTCTTCTTCCTTCACCTCCATCCCGGGGCTTACTCGGCTCTGCTAGTCTCTCTCTCTGCAATTTCCTTCTCTAAATTAATATTTCCCCAACCTTTCTCCTCTTAATTCTTTTTATTTCCTATGCCTGTGTTCTTCCTGGGAGTGCTGTGATTCATTACGTTTCGGGTGAACTCCGACCGCCTTATTCCGGTTGGTTTCCGATTATTTGCTTCGGTTCTAATCCTGCTTGTTTGATATATATACATACGTATATATGTGTATCTGGGTTGTGCCATATTTTTGCTCCGGTTGCCGCCGTTATTTTTCCGGCATGGCGACCGGCGGTGTCCTGTCAGTGTGTGTTGCGTGCTTCGGCGCGTGCATTTGCGTGGTATTCGTTTATGTTGTTGTTTTGGCTGGATTCAACAGTTGTAGAAATTCTTATTTTACTAATTTATCTTATTAATTTTCTGCAGAAATTCATTGATTACGATTCGTGAAAATAAAAAATATTTCGTGTGGGATTATAATAATTATCGATGGAATGTACGTAGGATGCCTGGTATTTATGGGAACCCGTAAATTCTGTCGTCGTCGATGATGAGCTACGGCGAGTCGACGGTGGACTGTGATGATTATATTCTGAGTCCTAATTTAACAAATAAATGTAAAATGCGAGTAATAATAGAATTGAATTAACGCTTGGGAAATTGTGGATATTGGTTGTTGTGAATTATTGTGGTGAAGAGACGTCGAATTGTTCGACGGGTTAATCCGATAAATAAAGGAAATGTTGCCCAATTTCCGGAAAACTGAATTATGTAAATACAGAAATGTATCCGATGAATATCGGGACGTCGAGAGACTATATATATATGTGCGTGTTTTATACGAAACTTGATTGTATGACATGATGAAATATTTTTCTAAATCGATAACCTTGATTTCTTAAAATAAAGAGTATAGATATTTTCCAAAAACGAAGCTGAACCGATTTTCGAGAACGTAAACCCTAAGTGATACGTCTATTATTATATGAAGTATGTTACGAGTCGGATTTTGTTAACGTTTGGGTAGATTGTTAGCGAGGATATGTCAAGTATAATCGAATGTCCGAGTTAGGATGTTTCGACCCTGTAGGTTATAATCGGGAACCTGGAAGTGGCCGATGGACTAGAGATGACCTAGTGGTCAGTTGACGATCTCAGTAGAGTTTCAATAGAAAGACCTGAGTGTCAAAGTCGAATCCAATGGGATCTGGTGGTTGGACGTTAGAGCCTGAGCAGCAAAGTCGGCTCAGAGTTGATCAGTAATAGTTGTAAAGCCTTGTAAGGCAAGTATTTCTACACTTTTCTTCAAGATATATAACCAATGTTTTCGAACTGTTCCATAGCATGTTGCTATTATTAAACATAACTCCTGTTTTATAATGCATGTGCTTTAAACTATTTACCCTTGAGCCCTGATTCTTTCTTGATCTTGAGCCTTGAGCCTTATTCTTTGTAAACCATCCTTTGTTGATCCTCAGATACCAAATCACGCCAATATGATACTACTCCCCAAAGATATATCTACCGAACACCAAACACTGAAACAAAGTTGTATGAAAACACAGAAACTTTTATACTGCAACCATTCTTTATAACATCAAAGAACTATACCTTGAAAAATCATTTCTGATCTAATACCTGATGCTGGTACAAATTGAAAACTGTTTCTTATACATACCCTGAAATTCCCTTGAGATATACATAAGTTTCCTTATGTTTTTGTTCAAGTGTTTAACCATCGTTGATTATGAACTTGTTTTATTGAATTATATCGTTTATCATATTGAACTGCTTTAGGATTGGATAGTTTTTATATATGTGGACCAGATTCGTGGTCAGACCATACCAATGGTCAAGTTAGGCCAATGTGTGCCTTGGATCCAGTAATTAGAGCAGTGTTGTGTGCTTGCTCGGGGTTAGTGTGTGACTGATCAGCAGCCTAACCTTGATTTTTAAAACTTAAAATGAATATCCAATTCTAATGAATAGTTAAAAAGAAACTTGATTCCTTTGAATCATCTCATTTGATCATGGTTTAACCTCAGTTATCGTTATCATGACTTGCTGAGCTAGATAGCTTACCCTTGCGATTCTTTTATATATTTTACAGTTGAAAAAAAATATGGATGATAGTGAAGTTCCTCAGTCCAAAGTGCGGGCTAAGGTTTCAGTCGAGTTGGATCGAGCTAGCAGAAGTTTCATGCGGTAAAGAGATAGTCAGATTGTAAGAATGATTTTATTATCAATTGTAAGTTAAATTAGTTGGGATTTGGTACGATGTAATAATTAAGGCAGTGGCTTGTTTTCATACTTTAACCTGTTGCGATCCGTGGTTTTGTGAAGCAGGGTCATTGTAAATAATATTTCTTATACAGGTTGATATATTTTGTTTGTGTTGTGGACCTCAAGCTTCTGACCCAGGTTTGGAGGGCGCCACACTTTCTTATCAAAACTTCCATTTTTCTTGGAAAACTTCTTTCCCCTTCTGAATTTCCTGTAGGCTATCTTTGTGATACCCTTCACCATAAGATCACACAATTTCATCATCTCTTCATCGGCATCTATTTCAGGTAAACTTTCAGTTTTGAATCATCATCATCAGAACTTGATGATTCTGAATCAGACTTTATGATGAGAGCCTTTCCTTTGCCTTTCTTTGAGACAACCACCTTGGGGGATTCCTCCTCAGCCTTAAGAGCAACTGTCCTTGACTTTCTCCCATGCCTCTTACTCCTTTGATCCATCTCAAGTTCATAAGTCTTGAGCATACCATAAATTTCATCAAGAGTAGTTTCATCAAGAGCATAGTTGTCTCTTATAGTAGTAGACTTCAAATATCAACTTTCAGGAAGAGCTAAAAGGAATTTTAGATTTGAATCTTCAAGATCATATTCCTTGTCCACCAGTGACAGATCATTCAAGAGTTTGACAAACCTGTCATATAAGTCAGTTAGTGACTCATCGGCTTTTGAGTCAAAGTGCTCATACTCTTGAGTGAGTATAGTCCTCATGTTCTTCTTGATTGCATCAGTTCCCTGGCATCTTATCTCCAAAGCATCCCATATCTCCTTTGCAGTCTTGCAATGAATTACCCTGTTTGACATGACATTATCAATAGCACTTTGCAGCAAATGCCTTACCTTTGCATCCTTGGCAATGGATGAGATATCTTCAGCTGTATACTCAATTTTCTCCTTTGGTATGGTCTTTGCTGGATGATCTGCAACTACAACAGAGAGCTTGGTTGGCTTACGTGGTCCTTCATTAATTCTGTCAAGGTATTCTGGATCTGTAGCTTCCAGAAACATAGCCATCTTCACTTTCCATATGGGATACTCAGAAGTCTCAGTATGGGAACCCTAATAGTCTCATATCGACTGTGGATTTGAGTGTTTTTAGTTTCTTCAGTTTTGGTGGGCTTGGTTGGAGTTTCTGCTTCTTCAGACATGATTGTTTATATCTTTATTGTATGTGTGTTAACAGATAAGCTCTGATACCAATTGTTAGGTCACACAACACTGTAGAAGGGGATTGAATACAGTGTTTAATACAATCAAATCGATTTCGAACACAAGTAACAGTAAACTAATATATTCAATATAATAAACTCTGTTACTATGGAACTGTTCTCTCTCAGTGATGAACAAATATCACGAGAGCTGCTAGGTTACAATGTATGATCTTCTCGATAATGATAACACATATAATGTAAACCTATGTATGTGTTTATATAGTACACAGTTACAAGATAACTTCTAATTGATATGGAATATAATTCTGTCTCCTAAAATATATCAATCAGATAACTTATACAAGTCTTCTTATCTTCTAACTCTTTCCATGCATATCTTTTTTTGTATTAGTCTCGATCTTCTATCCTGTAAATCAGCTTCCTTCCTTAACTGTAATTCCTCCCGTACTTAAGTTCTGATATCTATCTTCTGATAACCTAAGTTCTGGTATCCTTAAGTTCTGACTTCCAGTAAGTACTGATTCTAGTAAGTATTGATATTTCCTGTTTGTTAAGATCTGAAAACTAAACATGAAATATATTAGACATGACATCTCAAATATATCTAACATCTCAGTTAAGGACTCGTTGTCTCTTGAGTCAAAGTGCTCAAATTCCTGAGTAAGTATTGTCCTCCTCTTTTCTTGATAGCAGTAGTTTCTTGACACTTTACTTCTAAAACATCCCAAATTTCTTTGGCAATTTTACATCCAATAACTTTGTTAGACATAACACTGTCAATACTACTATGAAGAATATGTTTGACCTTTGCATCTTTCATAATGGATGAAAGATCTTCAGGAGAATAGTCCTTTTTATCCTTATCAACTATCTTTTCTTCTTCACCATCAACAACAACAGCTAGCTTCATTGGTTTGTGAGGACCATCATGAATCCTGCTCAGATATTCTATATCTATTACTTCCAGACACATGGACATCTTAACCTTCCATATCGGATATTCATGAATCTTCAAGATTGGAACTTTGATAGCCTCATATATACTCATATTATGACTGCTAGATTGATTGGCTGGTGGAGGAGGTGGGGGAGGATTATGTTGTTCTTCTTTATCTACCATTAAAGATTGAATTTTCAGATCTTAAATTATTTGCATATCAACAGCAAGCTCTAATACCAATTGTTAGGTCCGTAATACAACTGTATAGGGGGTGAATACAGTTTATGCAAACAAATTGATAAAGCTTAACAGAATTAACAGTTTTTATATTAGTAGATTAAAACTGATTAGAAAAGAACTCTCTTAAAGAATGAACAATTATCCTCGAGAGCTGCTAGGTTATCTGATAAATATATCATTTCATAACTCTTATAGAGTAAACCTAATTTGTGGTTATATAGTGCACAATTACACAATCAATAAGAAATCATATTCTAATACAATAAGGAAACCTAATACATATTCATGTATGATTGCTTCTGTAAATAAAGTCCTTCACCGACTTGAATTGTGCAATCCCTTTCCTTTTTGATATCTTCTGATATGACAAATATTGATCATCAAGTACTGATAGACAAGTACTGATGACGTCACCTTCAATAACTCGTCATATCAAATACTTATAATAACTCCTGATAATTTATATCATGATATCATCAATTTTTTCTAACATGTACAAATAAACTGGCTTATCCTAAATCCATGTCCAAAGTCTAAATTGGCACATTGGAAATCAGGAATCAAGTGGATGTACCTTTGTGCGTAATAACTTACATGACTGATATGTTCAAAACTGGTCCACTTGCTCAGCCTACATTTCATAAACTTAGTTTGGCAAGTGTTAGTAATATTGAAGGTGAACAAAATTAATCTAACCCAAGCAACACTATGCCTCCACAACCCTCCTCAACAAATAGCAACCAAACTCAAATTGAGCAAACTGCATCAGTCTCTTAATAGGTCGGTATTAGTAAAAAGAAAATAGGAAAATTATTACAATTACCACTGAAAAAGATAAAGTAGATATGGGGAGTTAGGACACCGTGTTACCCCTTACAAAACCAAAGAAGTCAAAGACTCAAACACCTTCATTTCCCTGTCAACATGATTTGGATTTATTGGAAGGGGCATACCTATTACTATCTGTGGCTTCTCAACAATCTCAAAACTACACTCCTTAGTAGGTTGAACTTATGGTTGATTACTTGAGTGGAAAGTATATGAAAATTGAAGCACCTTCTATTGATATATAGAAGGAGTTTCCAAAATCATCTCTAATTCCTACTCTTCTGAAAATCTCTCAAAACAAATTTCTTCACAGTTAGGGAATCAGGAAATTAAAACTCTAGTCCTTAATCAAACACAATCCAAGTCTGTGACTAAGCCAATGTCAAGTGGCATATTGTATGACACTATGCTCACCACCTAGAACATTCATTTAGTTGGTCAAGAGATGCATGATGGGGCATAATTTAATGACACCAACAAAACCATAGTGGATTCAAATTTGTTTACTGCGGACATTATGAAGAATCCAAAATCACCTTCATTCATCATTCAAGATGTGTTGAAGGATCTTCTATAAATGGCCAATGAGGGTACTGGTGTAATTCACCCCACTTCTGTGAAGACATCACTAGAACTCAGTCATTCCAAGATTGGTGACTGAGACTCAAAACACTATCCATCCTAGTTTGAAATCTTCATTCACTCCAGAGGAGCTAGGCTCTAGCTCTCACTTTATGTCACAACGGCTACAACCTGTGCAACATGAAAGTATTGTAGGACCATCTAATAATCCCAAATTGACTTAATCTTTTGAATATGAGAATCAATTAGATGGGTTCTAAAGAATAATGTAGCATCTTGCCACTTCAGACATCCTCAATGCTAACTACCAAGCCATTCTCTTAGAGCACAAGAAAGATATGGAGATCCAAAGTGATAAAAATGTTAATGAAGCTGATGAGGATGGAAATATAAAATTCTGGTTAGATGCTGATCATGTATTGGATATGCAGGAAGCTTTATCTAAACATGAGTATTTAATTTCTCCTGGATTATGTGCCAATGATTTATCACCCACGGCCATTTATGAGGCACAAAATGACTCTACCAAGCTTAATCTTAAATGTCTAAACCTTTAAGACAAAAGATTTCAAATTGAGGTCGGTAGCCTAAAATCAACCACCATGGCTGTTGTGAAAGATGTCAAAGGTTCTTTTCAAGTACACTTACCAAAGTTATCCACAAGATTACATGAAGGTTTTGAGATCAAGAGAAAATTAGAGGCATGGAGATTAATTTTGCTTCAATGCAAATACAATACATTTACAGAACTTCTTCCAGGGTTGATCAGTCAGACAATGAGTGTCAATGCCAAGTGTAAAGTTTTATGGAATAATCAGTATGGAAACATGTTGCCCACTGATTTGCCTCTAAAAAAATGTCTGAAGACCAAGTGAATGCACTCAAGGAACAATCTCTATCAGGATATTATTAGAATCAACCACATGACATGATGCTTACAATGGAAAGAACTGTGAAGAAACTAAAGGATGAAAATGTTGAATTGAAAAAAAGCCTGAAGAAGAATGATGACAAAGTGGAGGTGTCTGTTACCACCACCGGTAATTTAATTTTGACTCAACAACATATGTTTGCTCAAATCATGAATTATATGAATATCCTAGTAGAAGCTCCAACCCCAAAAGTTTCTAACAAGCCTAAGGGGGAGAGAAGAAGTAAATGAGAAACTAAAGGGAAGAAAGAAAGTATAGGGATAAAAGAAAGCAAGGAGAAGGAGAGGAAAAAGGGTAAACTGTAAATAACAGAGAATGAAATCAAGCTAATCAAATTGCCCAAGGTGGCTATTAAAGATGTTGAAGGAAAAACCATGATTGTTCAAAGAACTTTTTATCCCAACACAATGTTGTGTCCAAAGCCAATAAGTAAAATACCTACAAAGAAAGATGGAAATCTGGTATCTGTGAAGTTGCTGATTGAGGCAAAACTTCAGGAAATAGGTGAGTCAAATGAATATCATGATTTAACATTCCCGAAGTTTCTGAAAGCTTTAAAAGAAGAGGTAAATGGAGATTATAAAGTTTATCTCAAACTGATCAAGAAACGGGTGAATTATTTCACTTTGCTACCAAGGAAAATTAATCAAGTTCATATGAAAGGGGTGGTCATGGTGTCAGATAACAACACTCTAATTTGGCATCTACAATATGACTTCCTGGTGAACTTGAAGTATACTGCAGTGGATGCAATTCTGTCTTTGATTGAGAGGAATGTGATAAATAAACAAAAATCTCTATGACAGTTTATTCGGTAGTCAAGCACAGAAGCTACCAGAGTCTGTTCAACACTAAATACTACTCCCTCTGTCCCTCCCATTTATTTACACTTTCTTTTTGGGATGTCCCTTACAATTGTTTACATTTTAAAATTTTCCAAAAATTGTAAAGTTTTTATAATTTTTAAAATAACTACATCTACTACTTCTCTACACTATACCCACTTTATACATATAATATTAATCGGTCTCACTACTTTACTCACTTTTTTTTAACTTTTCTCCACTATTTTATCATTTTTCTTAAATTTCGTGCCCAACCCAAATGTAAACATTTGGAGGTGACAGAGGGAGTATGATTTACCAATATTGAACCAAGACACATGAGTCATTCCAAAAGATTTGACTATGCAGAACAATAGGTTAGGGATCGAGTACGTGACGGGGATCAGCGAGATATATAAAAAACATTTGGGGATCGGGGGTCGGGATTAGTTTCTCCTCGCCTCGATCCCCGACCCCGAATCCTATTTTATATAGCATAATATTATATTTATATTATATATACATAAATAAATAAATAAATAAATAAATATTTATATTTATATAATAATTAGAATTTGTAGTCCACTAAATAATTTAAAGTTTACTTATTATTATATTATTTATTTATAATATTATTATTGGTACTATAATATATTTTAATTCAAATTAAGGTTAAATTTTAGTATTTAATCAAAAAGAAATTTTAAAATATAATGATTTATCTTATTATTTTTTATTGAAAAATATTATTCATAATTTATCTATGTTAAACAAAAAAAGAATCCCCGACTCCCTACAGGGATCCCCGTTCTCTGTTCAGGGCGGGGATCGGGGAGTAAGAGAATGCTCGTTCGAGGAGCAGTGTGAATTCGGGGAATGGGTTAGGGTTCAGGGATCGGAAGCGGGGTGAACACTCCCTGACCCCGAAGTGACCCAATTGCCATCCCTATAAGAGGTTGATTGTTCAAATCATTGAAATGATGTAGAAGAAGCTAAGTCAAAAGTCCGCTGAGAAAATTGAGATGATAAGAGTGTCGAATGACTTTGTTAATACTGGTTATACACCCTCCAGACTCAAATATTTTATCTTTAATATATGGTAGACTTGTTAATAGACTTGAAATTGTGCCTAAGTTTGTTACTCATAATTTGAAGGAGATTGGTAGACACATGATATTTCTATTTTATCATAAAAAGCCTACTCAAGTGACAATGTCACTTTACATGACCAAATAGATTCTACTATTTGGATTAGTGATATGTTTCTATTGTACTTGTCTTGTTATTCCATTTATATAATTTTTCTAGATAGCTCAATGATTATAAGGAGTTTAGGGATTTCAATGCAACACTCTTGTGAATACTAGTCATAGAATAAATTATTATGGTAGAAGTTTAATCAAAGATTATTCAAGCAGCAGACTGAAGAAAGAAGACTATTAAAGAAAATAAGTTGCGGAAATTTCTCTAAGTCACATATAGTGAAGTCTAGAAGAATTATATATTGAAGTGGCTCATAGCTTTATATTGAAGTTTTTAAAGTTATTTTGAGAAGTTCCATATTGTGAAGTTGGCTATATCGACAAGTCAAAATTAGACTATATCGTGTCAAACCTACAGTTAAACTTAGAGGGAAAGAAAGGCGGACATTCAACTGAAATAAGGGAGCGTCTGGACAAAATCAAGATGTTCCCACATAAAATTGTAACGTGTCCCTTCAGAATTAGTTATGACAATTTGTCGTAAATGGGAGTGCACAATTGTAATACAATGCATTATTAGTAGTGTCCATATCTCATCTTTAGTTATGAGTGGGTTTGGTGTAGCAAATAGAATTTGCAAAACTTTATTTTCTTTCTCTGTAAGGCAAAACTCAAGAAAGGTTTTCTCGAGTGAAAGCCATTATTTTTCTTGGAGCAGTAGTATCAATTTGCTTTATTTATATAAATTAAGTTGACCAAATATATTTGTGTTGATTTCTTTTATATTTTTATGTGATATTTGTGTTTAGTCTTAAAAATCAGAAAAAGATATATAACTAGTCATTCACCCCATATGTCTAATATTTGAGATCTTATTTTCTAACATGATCGATAAACAATGTGAGATATAGAAATTATACATATATTTTATACATTATATACTGTGTATGTAATGTATTTGAATGAGAAAGAATTTCTTTAACCATTTAAATATAGGGCTCACTATTTTAGATTGTATTAAGTTGAATTTGAAAGGTTTCATGCATATAAACGTAACAGAAATAATATAAATAAACTACAAAACCGAATATACGAAATCATTTGCATGAGCCATGTGAAATATATATTTAATTCGTAAGTTGAATCTTGACCTTAATGACGATTTAATAATTTATGAATGACTATGAAGGTCCAAACTTTACTCGATCACCAAGATCATGCAATGACCGATCTACGTGCTAGTGATATCCACACGAACCTTGAATTGAACTAGCAATCAATTGAATTTCGATTTCACTCTCTCTCTCTCCCTTGCGGTTTAGCTTAATTAAACCATAGTCTCTCAATCATTCTCTTAAGAGATTACTAACCCCTTACCCTAATCCAATTAAGAGTTCTTCAAAATTTCTTTTTATCGTATAAATAAGCATTACTTAATCAACTAATAACTGAATTCGGATTAATAATAATAGTAAATTCGAAATTCATATTTATTCATTTAGTTATGTTTCACTTAATTAATAATAAATAATTTGAATTACTTTCATTTAATTTAAAATCGAATTAAAATTAAATAATTCTCCGAGCATTTTTTGTGTGACACTTTAGGTTATTCTTATGTTGGGAATAAATTTTAAATCTAATTTAAAATCGTAAATATAGGTGTCATATAATAATACAACCCGATTAATAATAGTTGTTTCGATAATTAGATTAAAACTTTTGTGAATAATGTACAATGTAATATAATTCTTTTAATCATATATTATAAATGCATGCTTATAGAAAAATTATATTCATGTTTACCTTTTAGGAAGCGAGTGTATAAATGCCTAATATTTGACGAAATGTAACTAAAATTTCTCCCCTTTAAAATTTGTTGTTCATAGTCTAAACATGGATATAAAAACCTACGAGGGGAACCTATTTCTGATCCAAAGACAGCTAATATATATAAAAAGAATCATATAATCAATATTATGCTATAGTGTTAGAAGTTGTGTCACATAGTTTGTGGAAAAGATTTTAAAAATTTTCACCGACTACGCAAAGTCCGGAATAAAAAAATTTATGTATTTCGAACTGCTTATAACTAGCCAGTAAACTCAATTGATATGAGGCCTTTTTGGGAGTGACCCAAAAATAAACCCGTGAGGACAGGGTCCACAACAAATAATATCATATTAATGTGGAATTATATGTAAGCCCAACATATAGAACATTTAGAATGGATTTAGTAGTAACTAATTAATAAACAATATACATTTCATAAGTTAAACGTGTAACCTTTATAAAATATTGAACATGCGTATAAAGTGTTAAACAAATTTTCGATACATTTGTCATTTTGAATATTTGCCATTCGGATGTGCTACAGTCAACACTCTGCTCATTTCTGCGTCTGATATCCTTACCAGAGCAGAATTTTCCGCGTTCTGTCATATTTTTCATCTTTTTCTTCCATACAGCCAGAGAAAATATCACTCTTTTGCGGGCTACCTCTCCAGTAAAAGAATTATTTTTGTACCACACTTCTGACCGTGAGCATCAAGAACTGTGAACTGTATTTAGACCAGTGACAAGGAATATAGTATCATTTAACTTTTAAACCTCCGGACTCAGGTAGATGCATTTCAATATCTTACGTATTTATATGCAAATGTAATGATGATAACATTTTAGTGAAAATTTGAAGAAATGTGGCTGATCTTGATTTCGAAATTACAGAGCCGCAATTTTACATGGGGGGGTGATGTCTAGATCGAGAACTGCAAGCAAAATACTGTTTTACCGAGAATTTCCTGGACTTTCTAGGCAAACGAGTCGGCTGTTGAGCATCCAACTTATTGCTTGGATAATGTTTATGAAAAGCATCAACTGCTCCAGTGACTCCATCTTCCTTTTCCATGTCTTTTGCTAGTTCAAGTGCACGTTTTTTCACCTACATACAAAACACAGATTTATTCATCTTAAGTTTTAGGACTATGTGAAGCCATAAAAATTACAGTTTACAAGGTTCCAAAAATACTATACAAACTTGGAGTCTATGTAAATCAAATGTACTTTGTAGAGCGGAAAAGTACACCAATTAGATTGGCGTTTAGGAAATCTTAGTTTCCTCTTGTTTTAAGTTGTTATTTCTACTTGCTAAAGGAAACTAAAATTTACCAAATATTGACTCCTTACTTCTAAGCAAGTAGCCTATGTTAGCAACAAGGGCTCCTTAATTATAAGTTAATTATGTCAATCCAAACACACTATGGAACTGTCTTCTTCCATGGAAGACATATAGCTTGTTAACAAGAGACTTCATTTATGAATTTCATACTTCAGCGGGATGTACATTATTCCTAATGACTTTTGAGGCACAAATCTAAACCAGTGGCCTGTAATATCTCCCTTACTCCACTTATGGTAGGTCGAGGGTTTGAATATTGTCAAAGAGAAGATGGGTGCGTGAGTGGGTTTCATTTTCAAGCAAAAGAAAAAGAGAGAGGATGATTTCCGTTTGTTTCCTTTTACAGTATTATTAGCAGTTTTCCCATTCATTATATCAATCTTATGTCATGACTTGTTCAATTTATTATTGTATCGTGTACTGCTAATTTTTGTTTAAGCTTAATACTTTGTGCATTGCTCTCCATCATGACAGTTATTGGGTTACATGATTATCCCACCCATGTACATGCGGAATGAAACTAATGCACATATTATTAAGGCGATTATATATTACTTCTTGGCTTTCTAGTATCTGTTCATTCATAAATATTTTGTTTTCCTCAGGGAAACCTCTAAAGCAGTAGGAACATGCATAAATAGAGTATTTCAGTGCAAAAAGTATTCAAGATCATATATACCTCCGGATCAAGCATAAAATTTATGGCAGCTACCAACTTTTCAAGTGAAAAGTCATCAACTGGAATTGGTGCTGGCCCTACTCCCCTTGCATGAACCTGCTCTCCCCAAAAGGGCTGGTCTCCGAAAAAGGGTACCACAGTTGTTGGACACTAATTCACAAGGAAAATAATGCATGACACAAAATAAATACAATAATGGTAGCTGAGTTGAAAAACGTAATAGTTACCGCAGCTTTAAGACCAGCAGCAGTCGTTCCAGCACCTCCATGATGGACCTTGTTTAAGAAAGTCTTCGAATTTAGATTTTGAATCCAATTAAGGAACAACATTTCACTCGAAATATAACATACAAATAACAAATTTTTCCTACTATTGTCCTGTCCATCTAGAAATGTGCGTGGTACATTTTCTTGCTCAATCCACCAAATAATTTTTGATTTTATTGATTCCTATAATACAAATTACCAATCGTAGAACCACTCATACGCGTGTCTCTACTTCTAAGGTAGATTTATATTATGGATAGCTGGGTAACATTTTGTCACAACCCAAAGGAGGATGACAAAACAAAAACTGCTGTATTAGAACGCTTATTCTGTAGGCTTGTTTCGGCATTTGATCTGGAGCTGGATTACATATGTTAATATAGCTAGGTTCCTTTTTATTATCTTTTTTCTAACTTTAAAATCATGATAATCATGTATAGTACACCCTCTTATCCATTAATTAACTCCATTTTATCAATTTAACCGTATGTTTTTAACTGTATTTTTAGCATGATGTGATACTGATTACATTATTCCTGACTCCCACTAATCTCTTACTGTATAAATAAAAACATTAATGAGGAACACTTGTTCAGCACCCATCTAAGTTAATTTCAGGCTACTTAATGAGCCAAAACATGAGCCTTACCACTGCAGCACATCTCAAGAATAACCAGTCATGAGGGCAGTTATCCAATAGATACATGAAGTCCTTTTGTTCAACCACTGTGAGATAAAATAATACATCAACTTCTCTGCAAGCTACATTTGAAGAGTGGTAATATCTGTAATACTGAGATAATTATTCCAGTGATACTGAGACAGAGGGGTAATATCCGATATGTTATAAGCTACCGAACTATATAAAAGACATGCAGAACTTACAGTTTCCAAGGCCACCCCAGCCTTTATTAATAATACCTCTTTGCCCTGTCATTTTCAGGGCTTGAACAATTATTTCAGTCATTCTATCTGGGTCTTGAATAGGCTGAACAATATTTATTAATGTTAGAGATGTGAAAACCAAATGAATACACATAAATGATATAGAAATCAGTAATGTCATTAATATGCATGATGTGATTAAGTTAAACTTTTTCTCACTTTAAGGGGCGCGAAAGAGGAATATGCATTTACTAAAAGGGGAAAACGGTAGAGATATCGCGAACATGTTCTATGTTGTGCTGTAACACCATATCAAGTCTGCAAATCATTATTAACATTTACAATAAGGACCTCCATCTCTTTTGAAAAAATATGCAAGCTGGCACATTCACACAAATTATGTATGTGCCTGAACTCAGTTATAAGCTTACAAATTTAAAATTACGTTCAAACTTGCAGGAATATTCCAAATGGTGTTACTGTAATTTTGGCTTTTCCAAATAGTACCATCGGAAGTTTTGGTCTTCCAAGTGGAATCACTATAGTCTTGGCTTTGTCCAAGTGATCCACTTGCGTCTAACAAACGTTACTTAAACGTTATCTAATTTGTCATTCAGTTTAACAAATAAAAAGAAAACATATATTCTTCCCGCTCATCCTGCTCTTTCTCTCATCTCTCTATCTCTAGTTCGTCCCTCTCTCTCTCCACCGATCTCCCTTATCAACCTCCTCCAATTCCCCTACTTTTCCCCAATTTTTCTTTCCATTTCCGGCCACCCGAGTGTGGTCTTTAGCAACTCTAGTTAAGCTAGTCACTAGAGTTTCTTGGAAACATTTAGTGAGGTCACATACAGTGTTGAGTAAAGTAGGAGAAGTTTGAAAATAAAAAATGACATGCATATAAATCCCCCATCTATATAGATAAGCTTTCTTTCTCGTTATTGTTTAATATTGTTGTTTCTGATTATTAAATTCGTTTGATCTTCGTGATTTGTTTTGTTAATTGGTTTAGATTGCCTGTTCTTGATTCTGATTTGAATTGAATATAATTACCCTATTGTTACTTGTGTTAAAAATATTTCCAACATTTTGGTGTTTCATTGTCACTGCAGAAGAAATGTAAAACATATGCAGTAAATCTATCAATGTGTTTTTTAAATAGGCCGCCTCTGTGATATTTGCATTAGAAGTTGTAATATATTAAAAAAATTCCTCGCCGATCTCTTTCCCTCCTCTCAATATTAGGGATCCCCATGTTAAACTTAATGTTTCTCACATAATCTGACAATAACAAATAATAGCTTAGACAAAGTAAAAATCCTTTTACTGCAGACAGAACAACCCTCAACAAAACAAACCTCTGAAAATGAATACTAATAAGAGATATTTATGAAAAACTTACAAGGCTACCAAATCCAATGTAGATAGGCATTTTACCATCCTCAAGCCATTTCACAAGGGAATCTTAAGGTATGTAAGTGGATGCAAGGTCTAAGAAGCAAAAACCTACAACATCGATCTTAGGCCCCCAATCTGTGGATCATCATATATCAATCACATGAGAATCATATATTGTTTGCAAAAACTTTATAAGTGCAAAATTTTTACTAATTATAGCTATGAACCACAAAAAAAGTCTAGCTTTGTAAAACTGGTTCAATGCAGTTAAAGAAACTAGTTTATTAGTGCATATTTGTCAAGTTTTATATTCACTTTATAAGTTGCCTGTTTATAAATGTTGATTCTCATTGGTGAAACTGTACTTAAATTCATCTTGCAACAAAACTATTAGTGTATCAGTTGTTCCTCGTATGTCATACATGTCTAGCTTTGCATTTGTTCATCGGTACTCGGAGGCTGGAGCAAGGATCATAGGGAAATATTGAATAACCCAGAACGGGCCACTTCTACAAATATTTTACCTTCGGTTCAATCAAAGTAAAGTACAAAGTTATTTCGGAAACCCAGGTGAAAATCACAATTCACATGCCAGCTAGGATCAGTCTACAGTAAAGATGTTGATCTACTGACTTTTTGCTTTCAGCATCAAGGAAGAACAATAACCTTTTGTTAATATAGTTACCTAGGCAGTGATCTGAGAACAGATTTTATAATGGGAACAGTTGTTATGCACTTTTAAAAAGTGCGGGAACATCATAACATAGAAATTGCAGAACATGTGCAGAATAACTGCTGAACTACAATTTTGTACGAGTGCATAACTGTAGTTCTCACTATTCTCATGCTAAGAAGTGTTCACGTAGAACACGACCCTAATTACCTATACTAGCTATACTAATTATGTTTTATCTACACAAGAAAGAATCTCCATCAAAGTTGGTGTGTTTACTATGCTTTTCAAATAATTTCTGTGAATAGAATAAGAGTACACGGATTTTTCTTGATTAATATACTGGCCAGTCATCTCATAAAACACATCCTATAATATCAAAGCAGGTAATCTTAAAGATCCAAGTAGTTCAAGTTGTAACCTCTAGGCTTAGGAACAAGGTGAGGACTCCAAATATATCCATGAGGAACATCCTGAGGATCATTGTAACCGCTTAAATAAGACACAGGTCTTAGCTTCAACTTTTTCTTTCTAAAATTATTTATCATATCGCGCATCCCAAGTTCGATCAGTGAATCAACAATTTGATATGATATCTGCAATGGTATTGGAAGTTCAAATTAGTCTTTAGAATGCCAATATCGTAATTAAGTTTTATATGAAGAACTCGCCAGATCAATAAACTATTTGAGTTATAGCTTACACGATATGCAACAGGTTGTTTAACACGAGAAAGTGGATGTGGAAATTCACTCGTAGGACTGTAGATATATTCAGTATTAGAAACAAAAGAATAACAGTACAAAATACTAATAGTAGCTTGATGGTTGTTGAAGTATCATCGTTTATAAAAGAGCACATGAAATACCTCCACTCAAGATATCAAATGTTCTTTAGGACATATTGATATGCATTTTAATGATGCAGTTTACACCAATTATGCATTTTAATGGTGTTAAGTATGCAATAGAGTTTACACCAGTAATCAGCACCAGATTTCAGTACAGTCTATATATGAAAATGTTCCAAATGTTTTTATTTGAACTACGAGATAGGCAATGATATATAAGTAATTTGCATATATGGTTATCATGGAGTAACCAAATGGAAGTTTGGTGATTATATTCACAGGAAGTAACTAGCCAACATATGCATGCCCCTGCCTGATTACAGATGGAGGTAGTTGTTGGTGTTTTAGATACTTTAGTGCTTCCCCTTGTACTGATTTAATGTTTACACAGCATGATCATCTTAGCTTTAAACCTGAAAGCGATATAGATGCAGAAATGGATATATGTATAAGTAATTAATGGTGCACTTAACCTGAGCACTTAAGAGTAGCAAGAACCTTACTATTTCTTTGTAAAATACCGGTGAGGCCCACAAAGAGTGATCCAGGTGTGTGTTTGAATTTGTGGATAGTTTGGGGGTCAACTCAAGTCCCAGATCGAGAGAAATCAAGGTAAAATTTCCTAGAAAACTTGCTTTTAATTAACTCCAATAGAATGAGGTCTTTTAGGAGGAGCCCGTGAACAAATCCGTGTGTGCTTTTTAGCTGGCTAGTCATGATTATACAAGACACTGAACATGAATACGCTATACGCCTATACCTATATGAAATCATACGATAACAAGGTTGCCACAAACACTAGTGAAAAAAGAGATTGAAAAAGTAAGTTCGAAAGAACTTACGTCCATGGCATTGTGAAAAATATATGGATTGGTACTCTAAGGGCCTCTGCAACATGAAAGTGTCCTGAAATGTTATTTTCCTTATAAGAAGTAATGCCTTGCAAATAAGCATGCAGAAAAACTAAAAGAAATAGTCAAATATATGATAAAATAGCACATCAACATGGATCAATCACATTCAAGACTAAAAATTTCTATCCGTGAAGGCATTGACAGTTTCTAATGGATACCCCAGACAGTCAAGACACTCAGATACTTATTTTAGTCAAAAGACTTACCAATTTTTCAAAAAATTGCCCAAATGCAAAACTAGGACAGGTATTTTGGTTGGATACAAGAAAGCAGGTACAGGAAACAAATATCTGAATCTCAAATCAAGATTAGCTAATAGATTGATTTTACCATAGGCAGGGGGGTTGGCAATTATAGCATCTACACTGAACGGAACTTCAGATTCTGGATCAGGCTCTGTGCATGCAGGAAGTAAAGAGAATATTATTGCCTTTATTTGGTTGCGCTGAATATGTACTTCTGAAGGTCCCGAAGGTAAAAACCCTTTATTTTTCACCATATCTGCATAAAATTTAACATACAACATATATTGGAAATAATTATATTTGACTTTCTACAGCCCAACTAATAACTTCAATAATAAGTAACTTTTTCGAATAACAATATCCCGAGTCTCCGGTTAATTTACAAATCTTCATTTCATTTCTTTTATTTTTCATATTATGTTACAAAATATTTTATTTATTATGTTATATATTTACGTAAAATCAGTGATTTTTTTTTAATTTTTTATTAGATTTTAATTTGTTTATGTAATATTTAATTTAGATTATTCTGGAAACTTGTGCAAGCTCTTCGACTAGATATACGATTTGTTATTAGTGAAAACAAGTGCAAGAATATTTTAAAAAATCGATATTTTTTAAATTACGTGATTTGTGTGTATGGAATATTTTATTAATTTCATTATACTTATGCAAACTCAAGACTGTTTTGTGATTGAACCACTCCATTATTTATAACTTTCATTATACTTGTCATTATACTTTCATTCCTGTATCGTTGTCACTTCCCTGCTAGCATATAGGTGCCCGGACGGAATCAGGAATGCGAAATGAGGTGGGCTTGATATGTGTTTACCGAAATTTCAAGCGCATATCATTTATGTAATCAAATTCATAGGTCATTTTATGTTAATTTTTTTAACAAATTTTCTCTTTTATATATATCAACATAAAATTCATAAATCGTTTCAGCCAAAGTTTGTGTTCTTGTTATTCAATGAGTGTTTTTTTTGTTCTTTTTCTTCATATATCAGTAAAGTATTGATAGTTATTGATTGTACTAAGAATTATAGAGTTAAAAAAACATTTAGATTGAATGGGCCTAAATATTTAAGTGGGTAATGGGCTTCATAAATAGTTGAGCATGCCAAATATTAGTAGATATAACTGCTAATTTTTTTTGAAAAACTCCTTGGGCTTAAGCCCAGTCTAGCCCTTATATACATCCGTCCCTGTATAAGTGTTGATTGTTCATTAAGATACTTAATTGACTGTGTTTGGTTTCATTTTTTTATTGTGTTTTATCAACGTTCATTCCTCGTGATGCAATCCAAAGTCCAAAAAAACTAATATCAAGATGCTGAATCTGAAGGTTCCAACTTACAAGAGAATGATGCATGAGCATCAAGTGCATTTATTAAGATATTCATATGCGTTTATTATCAATTGAGGACAATTGTTTTTCGAAGAAGAGGAGAATGATGCATGAGCATCATGTGCTCATATACTTGTTCTCATGAAGACAAACATGACTTTGGACTAATCTACGTTCATTATTATTCGTGAGAACCAGTTGGACAACATTACAAGACCAATAGTCAGTTTAATTACCAACATGGACATTACTCGTCCACTAATTATACCTGATTTTTTTAATCCTTGTAAAGTCGATTGTGATCCAAGTGGTGTTGGCATTGTTTTGGTTCAAGAGAAGAGTTCTACTGAATTTCTAGGCGTGGAAAACTTGTTGAGAGAAAATTGTGGTGTTGGGTATTGGACAACTTGTTAGGAGCAGATAGTGATGCTCGCGTTGTTTTGGATCATGAGAATAGTTCCATCAATGTTTTAGGCATGGGCAATTTGTTGAGAGCGAATAATGATATTGTGGTTATTTTACTTGGAGAGAAGAGTTTCATTGATTTTCAAGGTATAGACAACTTGTTAAGAGAAGATATGTAGAGACTGGGAATTTCGCAACATGATTAAGGAAATAAAGTATAATTCTGTGTTGTAATTATAAATTATGTGATTAAACAAAGGGTTAAATGATTTTGTTGGTTAATTGTCTTTATTGTATATTAGTAACTGGGAACTGGGAACGTAAAATGACACGTTCCAGTTTGATGAGTCAGCTTAGGGGATAAGCTGTGTTGTCGGGCCGTCAGGTTGAACGGAACCCGTTTTAAAAAGAGATTAAGGTATTTAAATGTGAACTATGTGTTATTGTATGAAATAGGAATGTTTAAGTGAGTATTATATTCCAGTAATGTGTCAGTTGATATAAAAGAGAATGATTGTGAAGCGTAAGTGGAAACGCTCAGCGTCGGGCCGTCAGACAGGACGCGACACGTTACGCGAATAGTGAATATGAATAATAAGGGAAATTTTTATGATTGAATGTGTTTCGATATGAGTCGGGATATGTGAGTAAATGTTATTGCCAGATAATGTGCATGATTATGTGATCTGGATATTTTTAAATAATTATTAAGGGATTTATTTGATTTAAAATAAGGTTTATTGAACCTTTATATATTTTTATAAAATTATCCGAGTATGGTCAAGACGTGAAATTTGTTTTGTTATCTTCGAAATAATCCTAGAGACTTTCTAAAAATGATAGATGAAATTATTTGGTGCTAGGTGTATTTTAAAATGATTTTATCGAGTTATAATTCTATTCTGAGCGTAGTCTTGTAAAATTCATATAAAATAAACGGTACGCTGAAAAATTATTTTAAAAATGTGTCTGGAAAGCTAATTTAGAGATCTATGTTCTAAAATTGTTATTCGTAACATTTTCATCTTTTCTGAGAGGGTTGTGTATTAATTAAATTCATTTTGAGTTAAATAAAAAAAAGATTCTAGTGTCGGGCTGGCAAAAGACTAAAACGCCCCTGCCATTTTGGCTATAAAAACCCACACCTCCCTCTTTTTCTTATCTCCACCCGACCACTCTTTCTTTCTTTCTTTTCTCTTTTCCTTATCTCTCTTTTCTCTCTTTTCTCTCTTCTCCCTCTCGGCTCTCTCTCTCCCGAATACACCCTCTCTCTTCTATATGCAATAGCAAATACTAGTTAGAACTCAAGTATCTCACCATTGATCATCATCTTTTCTAATTCTCTATCTTATTCCTCTTTGCATGTAAGTTTCAAGCAAGTTTTGTAACACCATCTCTTTGATTATGCCCAAGGAAAACACAATTTCTTGGAACATATTCATAAGAGAGAATAAAGTGCTAGATTGTGTGATTTTCAAAGTGATTTAATGTAAATTTGGTGTAGTATAGATTGCATGTTAGTTGTTTGATGTTTACTTGAGTTTTTGATAAAAACAAGTTTTTATGGTTAAAAGATTTGAGTACAAGGATTATTGGTGGTTGATTGTGTGTTTAGTTGGATAAAAGTGGATGCATGTCATCAAAATCTCTATACATGTTACTAAAAATCATTGCATGTTAATTTCCAAGCTTCATTCGACTTTTAACACTTGCTAGGTTCGAATTTTTGATAAAATTGCGTGGGGAAAATGATTTTTAAAAGTTAATTGATGATTGGTAGTTTGAATGTGAGTTTTAAATGGTTGCATGCAATTTTGCTGAGTTTGTTTGATGATTGGGGTTCGAATTTGTATTATAAAAAGGGGAGTAGTTGCTTGTCAAGGGTAATTGATTAAAGGATCTTTTGATTGATTAAGTGGTTTTAGTTCGAATTTTTGGAATTTAAAAAGGGGGTTAAATTTCGATCTAAGGTTACAAAGGATTTTGGCTTGAGGACTTAATTTTATTTCGGTTTTCTTTGAAAAATGATTTAAAGGGATGTGTTTTGGATTGAACTAAAGTTTATAGGTGATTCTTGTACTTGCATGTCATTATTTGATTCTTTGGTTGTGTTTAGATGAAAAAGCCGAATGGTTCATGGTTTTAAAAAGGATTGATTCCAGTTGTTTGGTTGATTTGATTCTAGAGTCTAGTTAAATGAATGCATGTCGAAATATAAGGTTGCATGTTGATCTATTTGATGTGGTTCATTTGCTTTGGTTTGAATTTTTGGATAAAAAGGAAAGGATTGAGTTGCTTTGTTATCGAGTCATACGAATTGTAATTATTTACTAAAGTGTGGAGTTTAAGTATATAAGTATACACTATTAAGTGCTATGTGAGTATTCGGTGTTAATACTCGTATATATGAGTTAAGCGTTAGAACGAATTGGGGTAATTATTAAACGTTCAGGGAACGTCGAGTGGAACCTAATTAGGGTTTGATTTTGGATTGTAGATTCGGATCGTGAAGACATTCAGGCTAGGAAAGGGAAAGGTATTCTAGGTGGCAGTAGCTCAAACCCCGTAAAACAGGAAAGCGAATTCAGGCAAGTAACTCTGCCTACTTGTATAAATTAATTATAAAGAGGATATTGATGATGCCATGATAGAGTAATGATCTCTTATAACACTTGTGATAACCTGTTATTGATTCTTGAACCTTGATATTGATACTTGTGTTAAACCTGTCATTGATCCCTTGGAACACCCTCATGCTGATCTTGTAATGATTTGATATGGTTATTGTTCAAACCTTTATAGTAACCCTGTTGATTCATATCCTGATTACTTGTTTTCTCCTATTGATACCTTGAATTCTCGTAAACCCTATAAGAAGCCTTATGAACTCCCTTGCGTAATGTTTTGATTAACCCAAATCCTTCATTCCTTTGTATACCTTTTTCTGTAATGATCCTTAGAACCGTTTTGATTCCCTAACTTGTATACCTTGTTTATCATTTGATCAAGATCCTTAGTATTGATCCTTGCTTATCTTTGATCCGTTCATTATCTTTGAATTCTTGAATTGAACTTAAGAATGATTTTCGACTTGAAAGAGTCCGAATGATTTCATATTCTTGGTAATGGATAAATTGAACTTAGTCAAACCTTTCTTTTCCAACATAAGGTTTTCCAAAAAGAATTCCTGATGGATTGGATTGAGACGTAAAAGACTAGTGGGACTAGTCCAGTCATATAAGAGGCTAGCGAGGCTAGTCCAATTTAAGGCTGAAATAATGCCATAGGTACCTTAACGACTAGATGGAGGTCGGTACGGGCTGATCACCCGTATTATTATTTATGAAAGTTAAAGTAGTCAAGTCAAGGGTTCCCTATCACTTTATAAAGAGTAATTGAATACATTTTCTTAGCAATTGCTTCCTTGAAAATGAAATGATTTAAAATGAATTGAGATGAGTTCATTGTGTTATTGTATAGCTTTGAGAACCCTAATTCTTATCTCTGATATTGTTATCAATCATATAATTGATTCCCAAAATTGAATAGATTCTTGCTTTCCACTTGAAAGATCCATTGAGATCTTGCTAATGATTTGTGATGAATGTCGGCTTTCACCCTATCTTGAGTCTTGATTCTCGATAGCCCAAATCTTTCTTCATAACCCTTCCATAGCCAGAAATAGAAATCGGCCACCTAGAGAATTAAAGTTGAATGCCTTAAAAAGTGATTTTGGATATTTGATATTGTTGCATCATAGAACTGCCATATAGTTACTTGCTGAGCTTTTTATGCTCATATATTTTGCTTTGTTCTAACCATGGCAGTTAAGCGAGAAGATGGCCAGACTTAGGCGCAGTGCTCGTAAGAGCGTACCTAGTGGCCCCTACCGTATCGTAGGCTTCCGGATGCCAGAGCAGGTAATACAGGTTATACAGGTTGGGTGAGCAAGCACTTTAGTTGGAAAGTTTGTAAAGGATACAATGGGTTATCTGTCGGTTCCAATTCAGAATCGGTTGTGTAAATTAAATATTATTTTGGGGTTGTAATATATATTATCTGGTTGGTAGTTGTAATCTTGTCTCAAACTTAATCCTGTTTAGATCCTGTTAATAATTAATCGGGGTTTATGTTTAATTATTATTAATTTAATGGTGTGTGGGTCCTCATTTCCTAACTCCGAGATTGAGGGCATCACAAGATATAAAATCAAGTGTTGGGGATGTTTTGGTTTAAAAGAATAACTCTATTGATTTTGGCGTGGACAGCTTGTTGGGAGCAAATACAAACTCAAAATTTCTTGTTCTATCAATGTTGCTACCAAAGGTAATTATCATGGGGCTAAAATTTAATGTTCTCGAGTTCTGTAATATAACCCATATTTGTGTGTTCATCCTTTGATTCTATAAAACTCTGGGTCGAGTTTTTTTCAAAGGAGAGGAGAATGCAGCGGAGAATGATATTAAGATATTCATATGCATTTATTATCAACTGAGGATAATTATTTTTCGAAGAGGAGAATGATGCATGAGCACCATGTGTTGATATACTTGTCCTCATGAAGACAAACATGGTTTTGGACTAATCTACGTTCATTATTATTCGTGAGAACCAGTTGGACAACATTACAAGACCAATAGTCAGTTTAATTACCAACATGAGTTGATCTATTGGATCAGGCTGATTATTATATATTAAGTAGATTTTGGCTTACAAGTTTTTACCTTTCACTTGAAAGGGTTTTCTTGTTTCAAGCACCTAGGATTTAATTTTCTAGTTAATTTTTTTTTGTAATTTCCTATTCAGAGTAGGTTTTTATATAAATTTCCTATATGGATTAGGTTTTTTATGGGTTTTCAAGTTGGACTCAAATATTATCTTGGTAGCTGATTTTGAATCTAATTGGGATTCCTAATGGGCTTGGGTTATTTACCTAGCCTATATATACCCCTATATTGTAATCTTTTGGGACAGAGAATTTGATGAGATTAAAATCGTGAGTTTATACTTGTAAACCTTTGAAAGTTGGTGGTTAATTCCTTTATACTTTCTTATCTAGATTTCGCTTAGTTTGTGGGTGATTCAATTCTTTATGCAATCTAAAATGATCCTTTAGTTTTTTTTCTTGGTGATTAAATTCTTTATAGAAGCAAGCTAAAGTTCTTTTTTTTGCAACAAATCTGATCTACATAGAAAATATATATCAGATGAGGTAGTAGATTATTGAAATCTTACAAGAATTTTTTGTCCCTATAGATAAATTATAGGTAAATTGACTGACAGAGGTAGTAAATTGTTGAAACCTTACTACAAATTTTAGCCCTATGCTATATATAAATTGACTATCGAAGGTCTTGTAATTCAATGAAGTTGATTTTTTGATAGTATTGTCATGAAATTTATATCTTAAACCTCAACGGCAAAGATCGAATTTTGAGTTCGGTGAAGTTTAATTGTTTGTTGTTATCAATCAAACATGCCATTCATCTCTCTAATAGGAAGGTCTCTAGGATATAATGATATTTTTTATCTCCATTATCCTTACCCATCATTTTCCCTAGTTAGATTTTCATTAGTTTATCCTGAATTGGATTGAGCAGGACAATCAATTATAGACAATTTGTATACAAGTCTCGAGGGAAGGTCTTTAACAAACAATTAACTTGTGCCTTACTCATTACGGTGTGCCTATGCAATCTAACTGACCCTTACCTTCATTCCTTACCTTATATTATCCTGTAAATATTATAGTTAGTCTTCCTTAAAATATTGATATATTCTGCATGTTATATCCTAGTTATACGAGGGAGGTTGGCCGATCATTTTCATCCGTTCAATAATGCAATCCGAATAAGCTTTTCTCCCGAAGTCTATCCAGACATAGGCACACCCGCTTGCCCCAATTCCATGCCCTTGGCCTGGCCAGTAGGTCATCTCCATAGGCTTAAAGGCCCATTTTTAGCATGCCAAAAATATTTTTGTAGATATTTGGGCATAATGTTTTCGTATATTACCTACATCTTTTCATGTAAGGATGTATATTGTATGGTGGAAAAATGGTTCCCTATATAGTACTCCCTCTGTCCCTAAAAACGTTTTTTATCTGTGTTGGACACGTTTTTCAATGCACACTTTTGAATGTTAATATCTTTAATTTCGTATTAATATTAAATATAAAAATTTCATTGTATTAAAGTACTCATAAATACGAATTCAACAAGATCACTCATGACTATATTTGATCTTATAGATTAGACGTAAATTAGTAGTCATTCGCTTACGAAGAACAGTGTCAGAAGTCAAAACGGGAAATGTTTAACGGGACGGAGGGAGTAAAAAACAAAGATCTTGGCAAAAATCTATTTCTTCCTAATCTCTCGTTTTGTTGTGTTTTTTTCCCATTTTTGGTAATTTATTGCATAGGTTGTAAGTGAATAATGATGTTTATTGATTCCTTACAATTTTATTGATTAAAGTTTGAGGTTATGACAAATGAAAATATAACATGCCATCTTAGAATATATATATATATAGGGGGCTACTCCAATAGAAACTAATTTAGAATAGAAACTAGAAACCAAATAATTTTTTTTTAAAATTAATTCGAAATATAACACATATGGTATATAAATCGATCGTTGAGAGATGTAGAAAAATACAGTGAAATCGGATTTTAAAAATAAATTACGGTTTGACGGGAAATATCAAATTAAAAACGGAGGGGAAAAACTGAAATTGGGTGTGGGAGGGTGCAGGGTAGTTGGGTGGTGTGATTTAGGGGGAACATTAGATTAGGTAGATCTAATGGCTTAAATTAGTTCTAAGTTTCTATTTTAATTTAAGTTTGTATTTGATCAATCCCCTATATATATATGTATAACATGCTAGAAAAGTTAAAAGCATAGAGGGGGTAAGTAGACAATATATGCCACTCACATCCAGCCAGGACTTTTGGATCTCCACCAAGAGGAAAAAATTCCAGCCCAGACGATAAAACAAATTCTTTAAAATTAGAGCGAGTCGCTAGCCTCACCCTATGACCATATTCCTGCAAACAAAAGGTCCGTAGGTATTTAGTTTTATCAATTTATGCTTGTGCAACATGTAATCACACTTAAGAAGACATCGATGTATGTCACATATATGCCACTACTCAGTTCCAAATACAAACCTAGTAAAAGATATAAACATGGTTCGATGCTATGATTTTGAATAATGATCAAAGCACCAATTCTTGATGGAGACAAAAATATTATAGAATACTTCATAATGCTTTAGAAGATCTATAAAGTGTGTGTGTTTACACTAAATATACCATAGTGATTAGAACACAAATTGTATCACGAGAGCTTTACTCTTCTACTTGCTCAAGCACATTTCATCACATACTTATCAGACACTTTGATAATTGATATGTTTGATTAAATCTTCTTGAATTATGTGAAATGTTTGTAAACCGGTAGTTATTTATCCTGGCGATGATTAAAAAAAGACTTTTTTGCATTTTGTTGGCCTGTACTGTAATTAAATCGCACGGAGATGGCTAAATCAATAATTGTGCCATTTTGATGGCTAAATGTAAAATTACGTAGCGTTTTGGGTGCTCCGCGTCACTTCCGTTAGTTTCACTGTTAGATATTAACAGCTGCAGGGGTATTTTCGGCAGATTGTAACAGCTGCAGGGGTAAATCAATAATTTTAATTTTCTGCACCACCCCAACAACCACCTAACAGCCTACCCTGAGAAAAGCCTACACTGAGAAAAACCCACCCTCCCACGAACACCCACACACGCACACACTCAGACCACACACACATACACCACACACACTCAGAGCACAACCCAACCAAGAGAAAACATCTCCTGCACGAACAAGAACTCAGTCCTAGTAAAAAACCAACACAAATATAATCCCAGAAACTGAAGATTTCACTCTGAGCAGCAAATTACAGACTAAAACTACTCCCTCTTGATTAGAAGAACCATTCCAAAGAAACGAACCCTGGCAATCTGAAAGACTACGCACATGAGGCAAAACATTATCACAATGCAACCGAATAAAAATCTTCCACCCGTCTAAAATTCGCAGCTCCCATCCAATATGAGACACTCTGCACCGGAAACTTTCATTTACCGCCTCACCTCTATGCTCCCCCAACCAGACAGTAACACCCCAAAATAGATAAACTCCAGCCCAACCTCTCCCTAACTTCGAGCACCTACTAACCAACCCCCCAAGACGAGACAGCCAAACCAAAAACTCTACACCAAAACCCGTCAATAATAAAACTCCAAACTTCAACCATCCTAATTTACTAACAACTGAACCACCATAAACAAAATCCAAAAGCAAAAGACCCCAACTTTTACTACTACCTTCTGTAGCCTCCTCAAAAAATAACCAACTCAAGAAAACACAAGTAAAGAACATCAGAATCTCATTACAAATCTGAATCTCATTACAAATCTGCAGCACTCGACCGAAAATCAAGCCACCAAGGAATTCTCTCCGAGTACAAAATTTGAAACCTCTCAAAACTACCAATAAATCCCACTCCCACACAAATTCACCTACACTAAAGCACCCTTCAATAAGCAAATAATCAGAAGCACATAGATAAAATCCCTTCGATCTTAATGCAAGGGTGAGAGCTTCTGTTCATCCCTGATTTTGAACTCCTGTATGAAGATACGAAGAATAGACTGTTTGAACGGATTACAGATTTGTTTGAAGAATAGACAAACACACATGGATACAAGATTGAGGGTGTACCTGAAATGGGTTTTGCTGAAGATTCAAGAAAGAAGCAGATACAAGGAGAAAAATTAAATCTATCATTTACGCTTTGTATTTACCTATATATCCTTGCACTTTTATTATTAAAATGATAATTGACTAACGGAGTTAAACATAGGCTAACGTTAGGGACACGGAGCCCACATAATGCTCAATAATTGTGCATTTAGCCATCAAAATGGCACAATTATTGATTTAGCCATCTCCGTGCGATTTAATTATAGTACAGGCCAACAAAGTGCAAAAAAGTCTTAAAAAATAGCATTACTAAGATAATAAAGTCCGGAAATCTTGTAAATTTTATGCGGTGAGATGATCACAAGGGATGTAGATATTAATTTCTTTACAAAATTAAATAAATAAATATCTATTTAAGATTAAAAGATTATCACAATTTTAATAACAGTAAGTTCTCTAAAAAATTGAAATTTTGAATCAGTATTATCATTCATATCTCTTTGAGATTTATGACAACCGAACATTAAATTATTAAAAAGTTTACGTATATATTTTAAAAAAGAAAAATAATAATGTTATGGGATTTGTAAAGAAACCCAATTTGTACAAGATTGTGGTCTGTTTCCATTTTAAAATTAGGATAAAGTCTAATTCTCCTAACCTGTTTTAAAGAGTAATTTTTCCTTTATCTAATAGGAAACAAGATGAATTAAGAACATTCATATTTCATAAATAGTTGAACATATATCAGCATTTACCTGCAAGCGTTTTCCAATGGCAACAAAAGGCTGCACATCTCCCCTCGTCCCGACTATAAGAACCACTATTTGCAGCGGAGGTATATGTTGGTTCTCTGATGCATCAACACTAGCTTCATTAGTAGCTTCTCTCTTAACAAATCCAGTATCAAATTCAAGGCTCTTGGGCTTGACATCGTCCGCTTGAACTTCAAGTTGAATCGTTCCATCATCTTGTACATTGGCAAATTGTTTCAACCATTTAATCTAGTAGAAAGCACAATTTTATAATTAAAACTTAAAATACGCAAAGAAAAACTTTGAAATTTTAAAGTGGTGGAACATAGTCCATCCCAATGCTTTTATTACTAACAAGAAAAGCCTAATGACAAAACAGTAATGCAATATATATATATGGGGGTTGTTCCCCAACCTTCGTTGCATGGGATACAACTGCAACAATGTTTCATTGCGGTAGCACTCACCTGCCGCAATATTTCATTGCGGCTGTTGTATCCCCGCCAATCTTGGGATAATTTGCCTATATATATAAGCTCTTTTTGGCACTTTGTTGTGTGTTAATTATATTTTATGAAAATTCTAGGAATTGTATTTGAAACAAACCAAATTCTGCTAATTTCAAAGGAATAAGAATCACTAGATACTTACAAACAGACCAAACAAGCACCGGCAAACCTCAAGTTGTTTAAACTGTTACAGAGACAAGCGAAGGTAGTTTTGATATAGTTTACAATTAGTGTGCTAAATTTAATGAGTCCGTATTATGGAACTGCTGTAAGAAAAGATTGGGGAAAGGGTAAAACTGGAGGGGGTAAAGGGTATCTCCGAGCAAAAAACACACAAAATCTACATATTTAATTAATATAATGCTAGAGATTGATACGATTGACCCAATTATAACGCAGAAAGTTGTAGCTCTTCAATAGAGGATACTTAATATTAATAAATCTCCGATTACACACTTAGCTACTCGAGAGGCTGGTACTCTCCCACTAAACAAACAACTCACACAATAATAGTCTGCCTTCTACGACGTTCTTTTCCTTTCTTAAGTCTTTCCTCCTTGCCAATTACTTTTCTGCCCCTGCTATATTGTTATGATTATCTTTTGCCTTGCTAATTCTCTCCCCTATTAGGGAACCAATAAAACAGGGGAGAGAATTAGCAAGAAATGCCTAAAATAGTCAACAAATGGTTGGTGCAGTGGTTCAACTCTTGTCCCCCTTCGGGAGGTCAAGCGTTCGACTCCTGGTGTGTGAGCGTGTGTAGTTAATTAACAAAAAAACACATGAAATGCTAAAATTTAATTCATTTCTCTACTCAAAAGATAAGATAAAACAGGGGAGAGAATCAACAAGAAACACACAAAATTCTCACATTTAATTCATATCATTCTTCTCTATTCAATAACACAGATTACTATTATTTATGTAACAAATTCTAAAATTTAGACATCAAGTAAGAATCTTCTTAATGAAGGATACAAAACTTTTTCTTATTCTCTATTATAATTTAGAATACACCTACCAATATATATATATAATTTTTAATATATTACAATAAATTCTTTTCCTAACCAATAATATAAAATAAATATAAACTAATATGGTTGTTCTTTGTTCCTCGTCATGAACATTTTGGACATATCCTTGTGTGTAATTACCTAAACAATTATGTAGGCCAAAAGGATGTTCATGGTAGTAGTCTCATGGAAGTTTGTGCTCAGCATCTCCAAGAGACTAGCTATGTAAGAGACTAGTTATGTGGCTCCTTAAATTTACAATATAAGGAATTTGAAATAAATTTCACTACAAGATACTAGCTAGTTGTTACTTAAAAATTTGGCATACTCCTCTTCTACCTTATTTTTAAGGAACCCTATCTAATCCCTTATTTCATTTATATGATTAATATATTCATTTCCATCCATTTTAAATCCTCTCTTTCTCTTTTTCCCTCTATAAGATTAATATAATAATAATAATAATAATAATAATAATAATAATAATAATAATAATAATAATAATAAAAGGAGCATATACAAAGAGGGTTGTTGAAGTTGTCATCTATTATATATATAATAGAGCAAATAGGAGGGTTGGATGAGACAATTTAATCATATTAAAATTACTGAATTGCCCCTCATAATTGTATGTTAATAATTATTTTAATTTATTATGCATGCATTAATTACCTCTAACTTAATATGTATGTATTAAATATTATGTCTCATTATTACACATATTTATTACTACTTGATTATTTAATAATAACAATTTATACCATATGAATAAATTAAATACATTTTTAAGGAGAAAAATAATATTAATGTTCGAAGATCGAAGCACAAATAGTAGAAATTATTTTTTATTCTAACAATGAGGGAACTATTATAAAAAAGCATAATTTTCATAAAATGGTTAAAATCATACATAAACAATGATTAGATTGAAATTTTAAAGATATAGACGATATAATGCATAATTTTTTTAACCATATTAATATATAACAAATATTTCACTTTCATGTATATAAGAAAAATTGTTGAAAAAACTAGAGGATCATTAATATTACATATACTTCGAGTTGATGGGATCATTAGTCTAACAATACATACTTCCGGTCAAGATCCACAATCACGAACCTCATTTATCGCACTTTTAGCATTCAAATACATTAGGTATTTAAAAAATTATTTATTCATATTTCGGGCATAGAACTCCACTACATTTCTTTATTGTTTCACCTTAATATTAAATGTCGAAAAACTTGTTTTGCATCGATATGACCACACCCCAGAAAGTCAAAAACTACTCATATAAATAGGTTAATTTCATCAATTCACCTAGAAACAACACGAATACACTGTCAACAACTGCAATTAAAAAGGCCTAATGTAGAGCATGCTCGTGTATTGCACGAGTTATAAAGCAATCAGTCAACTTGATCATTTCAAGTGCTCAATGACAATAATTCAGCAATAATATTCAAAATATAAAACAAGTACAACTTTTACGAATATCATATATTAATTATCCGATATAAAATAGAAAAAATTGCATTATACGACATAATTTATATTTCATTTATATAATATGTACATTGTTAATTAACACATGACTTTAGAAAATGCCCGTGCCTCGCATGAGTTATAAAGCTAGTTCGTTATAATGTCTTAAACCTAATTGTTTATAATATTTATAAGGAATGTACTAAAAGTCTATTTTAGATACTCTTAGAGTGACTTTTTTAAAAAGAGTGATATAGTTCTTCCTTAAAAAGAGTTTAGGTTTTACAATTTAGAAATGACTTCGTTTCGTTCCACATTGCTGAGACATGGGGAGTAAGGGACCTCCTTGCAACAAAAATATTAAAGTTTAAATTTATCAATTTTAAGTTGTTTGGCTGCCACTTATGCTTTTCATGTGTAGTATGAAACTCTTAAAATGAAGTCCTTAAAAAATTGTTGGATCAACCAATCCCACCAACATGATTTTAATATCAGATTTAGGTTGGTTTAGCTTATATTTTGATAGGTCTGTAATTCGAGTCGGGCGAGTTCGAGCATGCCCGGCTCGAACTCGTTTAAGTGGGCTCGAGTCGGCTCGTTTAGTTAAACGAGCCGAGTTCGGACATAAATTCTGGCATGTTTAATTACCCGAGCTGGCCCGACTCGACTCGTGAAATTAAACGAACCGAGTCCGGGTAAGGTTTTAGGCTAGATTAAGTGTAAAATTAAACGAGACGGCTCGCCCGACTCGTTAAAATCGGCTCGTGCCGGCTCCACTCGACTCATGAAATTAAACGAGTCGAGTTCAGGTAGAGGTTTATGCTCGATTAGTTAAACAAGCCGGCTCGGCTCGGCTCGGCTCGACTCGATTGATCTTGACTTGAATTACGCCCGGCTCGAAACTCGGCTCGCTCGGCCCGAATTACAACCGTACATTTTGGTGTTAATTGGGTCGGGATTCAGCTGTCAGAAAACCTCCACTTCTAATTTGGTTAGGTGTATCTCTTAAAACCCAACTAAATTGACCAATGCTATCCCATAATGGTTACTATAAACGGAGCTAAAGCCTTTATAGGTACACCAAAGTCAACAAAAGATAATCATCACTCTCACCCAATTAACGTAACAACATTACTGGCCCATTTGTAATAGGCAATTTTGATAAACAAATATCTAAGGTAACCTAAAATCAGTGAACATAAATATAATGCTTTAAGCCTACTACAACAAACCTTCTCTTTATCATTCCCAGCTTTAATAAGTTGACTCCAGGCTGACCCAGGTGTTTGCAACATTGGATTCTGTGAAGGCTTAATGTTCTGATGGATCAGACTATTGTCAATAAACCCTGGGTGGAGACATACATACAAGGAAAGATGAAAATATCTGTTACTATCTGAAGAAAGGTTTTACGAACTTATGCACAGTGGAGCCTAACAAAATGAAATAATAAATACAAGGAGAATTGATTATAGTAGAACAAAAAAAGTAACGTCCATTCTCACCTCTGGCCTAAGTTCAGTAATATATAAAATTATAAGTCCTCTTTAACAGAAATCGCGGAAAGGCTCTAAAAATGAGGAAACTAATACACTTTGATTTAGTAGATGAACCATTATATACATTTCATTTATTTCTAAATTCAATAATATTATTTTTTAAAATATTTTATTACAACTAAATTTTCATTACGTAGATCACAGTATATATTTCAATTTTTTGTCTGTTTAATGTTTGAAACCTCCACAAATAAAAAGCTCCTTGGACTTCCCTAAATTCTGATTTATTCTCTCTTCATTATAAATATATGTTAAGTTGTTTCTCGTATTTATGAGTAATTGAACATTGATCTTCTCTCTTAATAATCCCACCGTCCCATTATACACATTCCTTTTGAAAAAATATGCACATTAAAAGATATTTATTGGATAAAAATTTCCAACATTTAAATTTCAAAAAAAGTCAAACCTTAAACTATAAATACCAGACATTTTTGAAAAATTATCCTTCAAATTAAATTGAAAGAAGAGATGATCATGTAATACGGAGCAAAATTTATTTACAAAAGGGACATGTAAAATGGGGCCGACACGGTAATTACCAGAAGAAATGAGAAATTATGTACTCGTTGAACACCTACCCTTAATCTTTTTGAAATTGCCTCAACAACCACGGACCATGCCGTACCATATAAAGTCTTCTACCCTGATTTTGTATAAGATATAAATTTTATTCCACTAAAACTGACCCCCCTACTTCGAAAAATATAGAACATGATAGATACAAATATAATTATATGAAATTGACCCCTACCTGGAATATAGAGTTGGGTAGTTACTAAAATATTGAACAAGACACAAGCTGGCTTAAGTGAGTTAAAAAAACATGCCATCATGATTATTAGAAAGATGGTGGATCCCATTGAGAGAGTATGCACCCTCAGTTCAAGACCTTAAGGATGTATTTGGTTGGGGGTTGGGAAAGGGTGGGTTGGGCTGGGGTGGGTTGAGGCTGATGAAACCTAGTTTGGGAAAAAAAATTAATGCAGGGGGTCTTAGGGTTGAAGAGGGTTGTTTCCTAATATAAAAATTAACGATTTTCAACACCCCGGGGTGTTGATTGTGCCAACATATTTTTTTTTCCGCAGTTCAATCGTTATTACTTTTTCTCCGATATACATGATATACATCTGTAGATATACTCTCTCTCTCTCTCTTTTCTCTCTCTCCTCCCTCTCCCTCTCTAGTCTCTCCCTCTCTAGTCTCTCCCGCACCCTCTCTGGTCTCTCATTCCTTCCTTTTTCTCTCTCCCAACTTTCACACCACAGATGCATGTAGCGGAAACCCAAAACAAAACAAAGATATAGTTAGTAGTTACAAGCCTCTAAAGAAAACTATAATGAAACTATAATATAACGATCAAATTCTAGTCAATGAAAGACATCGTCCTATATAAAAAAATCTTAATTCACTTTATGTAGCTATTAAGGTATATCCACAATATTTTATCTTAGCCGACCGGCCCAGGGCTCGAGGGAGAGCTTTTTTTTTTCTACAAGCTTAGAGATTTTTATAAATATAATATAATAAATATAATTGTAATATTTTAAATGCAAAATTTTTTTAGAACATGTGTAGCTTGTCAAATATCCAAGTCTTACATGTCTCTTTTTACAAGTGTCTGGTGGTGTCAAACCAAGTACCACATCTGAATACAAGAACAGTTCTCTTGTATAAAAGCAAGCCATTAATTCTTTAAGATGTGCCTAAAACAAATCCCCGCGGCTCGGAATATAGCAGACAATATCATATTATTGTGGACTTAAAGCTGGAAGGCACCTTAAACAACCCAAATGAGGGACAACCGAGCAGATTAATCACGCTCAAGGTGAAAACTTATTATATAGAACTAACACCAAGTTCTACTACCACAAGTTAAAAGCTTCAACAGTCTTTTTATCTTGCAATATTAATATTAGGGCGGTTAAAAAAAATTGAAAAATCCGATATCCGTTCGAAAAGTCCGTATTCGTATTCGAGAAAAAACGGATATTAACCGTACCCGAAATAAAGCGGATATTATCCGTATCTGAATCCGAATATTTAGGATACGGGTACGGATATGGGCACATCCGAAAATATTTAAATCTGAAAATAAATAAATAAATAAATAAATAATTTATTTATTTTTATATATTATATTTAAAATAATTAAATCATAATATTTATATAAAATAAAATAAGTTGGGGTGTCTAATTAAATTAAACTTCATAATAAATAAATAATTTATTTATTTTTATATATTATATTTAAAATAATTAAATCATAATATTTATATAAAATAAAATAAGTTGGGGTGTCTAATTAAATTAAACTTCATAATAGATAACTTATAACATTTTATTTTATACAATATCTTCTTAATTAGTCAAAAGGCTCAAAACCTTCGATTGGTTTAGTCGTTCCAGCTTCAACTCATCGCCGCCGCCTTAGTTGCTCTCTCAAGTCTCATCTCATGGTTTCATCTCTTTGATTCACTAAAGAGGTTGGTTTGCCCAATTTATTCCTTAATCCCGATTTATTAAATGATTTGAAGATTCTTAATTTAATACGATTTCGAATCTTTGATTGTTTGCAGATTTAAGTTTTGTGCTCTCTCAATGGAACAAGGTAGAATTGTTAATTTATTTTGTTACCTTTTCTGTATTTTAAACTTTTATTATACTTTTTATTAGCTTATGTGTGTGTGTTTATACTTGTATGTATTTTTGTTTAAAATTGCAGGTCATGCCTCAAGTTCAACTCCAAGTGTATCATCAAGTTCAGTTCGCATGGTATCATCAAAATGTGCAGAAAGTGTTTCTAAGGGCAGCGATTGCATAGTTATTACACAAGAAGATAATTTAGTTGCTAAAAATGATCAAGGACAAGAGCAACCGGCCAAAAGGAAGAAGCCTTTAAAATCTGAAGTTTGGAATCATTTTGTTCGTATTGAAATCGACACAAATGGTACTAAGTAGAGCTGGCAATTCGTTCGTTTCGTGTACTTTCGTGTTTCGTGTCATGAATGCCTAACCCAAACCCGAACCATTAAGGATTCGTTTCATTTCGTGTTCGTGTACCTTCATTTCGTGTACGTTTCGTGTCATGTTTCGTGTAATTAAAAATTAATAATAAAATAAAGATAAATAAAATATATATTAAAATATTAAGTTTTTTACTAGTCGAGTCTTAAGTCAATAAGTTATAAAGACTCAAGTGCAGTCAATCTTACGAAATAGAAATTTAAATATATTTTGTATCTATTTTCTGTAAATATTATATGTAAAATATTATTATAAGATATATGTATTCATGTAATTTTGTTAAATTTATTTAAATATTTATTTATTCCGTGTACTTTCGTTTCGTGTCGTGTACCCAAGTGTAAACCCAAAACCGACACTAAATTTATCCGTGTACTTTCGTGCTCGTGCACCAAAAATGTTAAACCAAACCCGTTATTTTCGTGTCGTTTTCGTGTCGTGTTATCGTGTCGTGTATGAAATTGCCGGCTCTAGTACTAAGAAAGTTGATGTTATTTGTAACTATTGTCACACATGTTTTAATGGGGCAAGTGATCAAGGGACAACTGATTTAAAAAATCACACAAAAATGTGTCGAATGAGATTAATAAAAGCTCATGTATCCCAAATGTTGTTAGGAAAACAAGTCAGTGGTGAGGATTCTCGGGAAAAATTAGGGGCTCATAAGTTTGATCCGGATGTTGAGAGGGCTTTATATGGTAAAATGACCGCTAAACATGATTTGCCTTTTCTAATGGCTAAATATGAGTATTTTCGTCTCTGGATATCTTATGTGATGCCTTCTTATAAATTCCGACCTAGGAATACCGTAAAACCTGACTTGTGAGGAAGATAGAATTTATAAGGAAATTAAAAATTTGACTTCTAGAGTTAGTCTCACCACTAATGGGTGGAAGCCAAAGCATCAGAACAGATCTTATTTTTGTGTCACTTGCCACTGTATTGATGATGATTGGGTATTGCACAAACGAGTTATTTCTTTTCGTGTTGTGCCTTATCCTCGTGGTGGTGTTAATTTGAGTGCGTGGCTAAAAGAGAGAATTTTAGAGTGGAATATTGATTACAAGTTGTCCTCGATTGTTGTTGATAATGCTTCTAATAATCTAGGGATGCTTTTAGGTATAAAAAATTGGTTAAACAGAAAAAAAGCACTTGTTCACAACGGTGACATGTTTCATATGCGTTGTGTGCCGCATATTCTTAATTTGATAGTTAAAAGTGGGTTATAGATGCTTGATCATTTAGTATAAAAAATTCAAAAAACTGCAAAATATATCGAATCTTCTGCCCAAAGGGATGAGAAATTTACCATTGCATTGTCTCAAACTAAACTTAATTCCAAGAGACGAATTCCTTATGATGTTGACACTCATTGGAACTCTAACTTATGAAATGATTGCGGCATTACTTGAACTCCGACCAGCCATTGAGCGTCTTAAAGAATTAGATCCTGAGTATAGATTTCTGCCTTCAGAATTAGAGTAGGAAAAAGGAATGAAAGTGCGTGATCGTTTAAAGATTTTTTCCAGATATTACGAAAAACATTCATGTGTAAAATATCCAACTGCAAATCTGTACTTTATTGATGTGATTCAAATTTGTAGTTGTATTAAAATGTGGGCTGAATCTTCTGATGAGTGGATTAGTGCAATGGGTTATTAAATGCAAATGAAATTTGATAAGTATTGGGAAGAATGCAACAAGTTGTTGACCATCGCTGTTATTCTTGATCCTAGACATAAAATGTTCATTGTTTCTTATGCCTACAAGGGTATATATGATATTAATGCTGATTTTCATGTTGATGAAATACGTAAGTTCTTGGTTCAAAAATTTTGGAAGTGATAGAGGTTTTGTAGAAAATTCTGGTGGTGCAAGTTTTGGTAGTGCAAGTGCAGTTGGTGGAGAATGGTTAGAAGGTTTTCAGGACTTCATTGCAAGTAGTAATTTGAGGGAAAATACAAGAAATGGTGAGCCGGAGGAATATTTAGAAGAAGAGCTGTTTCGGATGGAGAAAGAAGTGAAATTTGACATTCTTAATTGGTGGGTGGAAGCTTAACGGACCTAAATTTCCCGTCCTTGCACGGATGGCTCAAGATATATTAGCTATTCCTACTTCTTCTGCTGCGTCTGAAAATTCTTTTAGTAAGTGTCGCAGGATTATAACGGACACTCGTTCTTCTCTACATGATGAATCGATTGAAACTTTGATGTGTGTGAAAGATTGGCTCCCGAAACTTAAGGATGGTAAGTTTTACTTTTTTACTATTTAACTACATTGCACTTGTGGTGAAAAAAATAAAATGGTTGTCACTATTCAACTTTTTAATAGGTAATCAATCTGGAAAAATTTCAGAGGATGGTGCGTCTACTCGTTGGGATACTGAATGGGATTTGGACTTCTAAATAAGCAATGGTTTAGCTTTTTCATCTGATATTGCATATTATGGATCTTTCATTCTTGTTATTAGAAGTATCATAATTGCTACTCTATATTGTTGATTTGCTATCAATTTATCATTGTCACATTGCTAAGTTCCATAACTTCTGCAGGTGAAAAGCTCGTTTCCAAGCACTCTTATGATGTTGATAGGAGTTTTGAGGCTGATATCCTTTGCATACAGGTATTTCCTCCTCTCTATGAACCTTATACTTGTGCCTTTTAATAATTCAACCTGATCATGTTTCTGATTATTATATAAACCGGATTTATAAGTAGATAGTTGAATATGTGCAGCTTCAGTTTTACCAACGTGATTTAAGTAGTAAGTCTGCAATTTAAAAAAAGGATTTTAGCAAAGTGATTTAAGTAAGAAGATATGTTCTTTGTGTAGATTATAATAGTGAAATTAACATTGGTTTCTACTTGAGTAAGTGCTTTGCTCTGGTGAATTCCAGGTGATTAATCTTAGATCTTAGCTCATTAAATCTGGTTGACAGTCTAAATCCCAGTTTTTTAATCAAAATATAAAATACTAAATTTGAGCATGTTAGTAAGACGTAATGTTAAAGTCTGAGTACAATTAGGTACATTGAATTTTGTAATAAAATGTCTGGGAGGGTTTTAAGGTTGAAGATGAGGGGAGTTCTCGTGTTTTGTCTAAAAGGTGTCCACTTCTTCTCATTTGCCAGCAAGTTCACTTTGGTTAGATTTTAGATTTCAAATCTTTTTTTTTGAAATTAAATCTCTTTATTTTTTTTTATCTTTTTCCCTCACTATTTGATTTAAAAATATTGTAATTCAAAACACATTTTATATTTAAGAAGTGTATCCTCACAAAATGAATGATATATTGATATTGTTCTTTCGTATTTAACAAATTGTAAGTACTAATTTCCAGTTCAATGAGGTTTTTGAGTCAAATCTTATGTGATATTTAGGTTCTCTTGTACTGTGATGCTTTGGTCGAAACTTTTTGGGACTAGGTATTTGGAACTAGCTAAACTGTTTGACAATATAAAAACTTCAAAACATTTCATAAGAAATGCAGCACGAGACACCCTAAATCACTAATGAGTTTGAAATCATCTTAGCAAGAAAGTGGTATTATGAAAAGCAGAGAAGATAGCCATCACAACTGGGAGAACCCTCAATGGCATGATGATACATGCTCATCCCATATGTGTAACTTCTGCAAGGAGCTCATTTTTCACAAAGCCACCAAGATATAACTAAATGCCTGAAAATATAAACCATCCACATATCCTAAGAAAGTTTAATTCCTTTATTTAGTTTATCTTGTATAATAAGGATTAGTACTTAAACAATACACAACTGCAGCTAATGACAGGAACACCTCTGATCAATTTTATTGTGCATAAGTGTACATCCTGGAACCACACATCAGGTCTGAACTTTAGTTGATAAGCACCAGCAATACCAGTGAAAATTAGTTATAGAATCCGTTCTATTTTACATTATATGCCTGACTATTTTCATTATATAATTATGGTCAATAAATAGTGGTCTTTTTCCTCATGTTATTCTTATTATCCGCATAGCTGGGAGATAAGCTCTCAATTTCGTTCTTTATGATTAATGATGTCATTTTGTTTTTTGTAATACATTTGCTTGTTTAATAGACTAAGTGACTTGTACTCTAATTTTTGGGAATGCTTGGGGCTGTAGGCTATAATCTAGTTGCCCAGAGCTATGAAATTTATTTCATGAATGTTTATTTATTGCTCACTTGCAGGAAGCGAGTTGTTCTGGGAGAATATTTATCAAATTAACTCAATCCGCTAAAAGCAATCAGTAAAAAGAATTTTAGTATCATTACTTATTAATTTGAAAATTTTATCACATTTGTTTATTTATTTTTATTTAAATTTGTAAATTTCACAAAAAATTGTTTATTTAAAAAATACGGATTCGGATTCGGATATTATCCGTATATGCCGAATACGGATACGGATTTGTTTTCCTGGATATTTTCGGATTCAGATGCGGTTTCGGAATCCCGGATTCGGATCCGGATATAGGAGTATTCGTATCCTAAATATCTGTTTGATACCGCTAACTAATACTTTTTTTGGAGTTTGTGACAAAAATACCACTTTTAAAAATTTTGACCAAAAATACCCGTCTAATACGCATTTCAAAATTGGATATTACTAATACGCATTTTAAAGATGGGTAATTTATGTAAAAAAATGTTGAAAAAAAATAAAATAAAAGTTAAAAGTGAGATACGCATTCACATAATGTGTCTCACATTTGATTCCGGTGATACACATTTGTGACATGCTTATCTTGTTCTACTTCTTTTTTATTATTATTTTTAATTTTTTTATGTAATACCCATTCAAATGCGCAATAGATTTACCCATTTCTAAAATGTGTATTAAACCGGTATTTTTTGCCATAATCTCCAAAAAGTAGTATTCTAGTTACAATTTCTAAAAAAAAGTACTTTTGGCCATCACCATGTATACAATATATGACAGTCATATGAAACCTAGCTAATTCGCTTTATATTACATATCTAAATAACGATGGAATATTAGCGGGCCTTGGCAGAAATTAAACCTAGGTTCCTAAACTGTCCGAAAACCTATAAAACTTGCATACAAACCGAAATTAAACCAAATATTCACAACATGTATCAATATTTTATAATTACGGGGGACATTGTTGCCTAGTGGAGTAATAAACAGCAGCAACCTAAAGTTGTGTTGTGTCGACCAATGATCACCCTTGAGCAGCTTAATATACATAGGCATTGGCGTATTATAAAAAAAAATCGAAAGGACATAAATTGAATTAATAAAGTACCTGATGAAGAGGAAGGAGGAGTTTGGAAATTAAGTGAGGAGACTTGCGATGTATAATCAACGTCGTCTGGATCATCATGAATTATCTGAAGTTGCTCTGACGCCATTTTTGTCTGTAAATCTTTTGTATGAAAAAATGAACATGCGTGTTTCTTCAGATTTGGGGGTGGAGAAGAGAAGCGCTGCCCATAAGGTAACACTTGCCACACGTTTTGTTAGGAGATTAAAGGACTTTAGGCCACCTGCCTTTCCTGCATGCACAACCCCCCGCGCCCCTTTTTAACATATTTTTTTATTTTTATTATTTACAGCTAATCTCACCCTTTTTTAACATATATTTTTATTTTATTATTAACCGTTAATCCGATAAAAAGAAAAATATTTACATTAAGTGTTAGAACATATTCTATACACCACCCCTAATATTTTTTATGATGTTTACTCTGGAGTGAGAGACAGTGTTATAATATGAATATAAGATCATGACTATTAATATAAAATCATGAATCTTTAGTAGTTGTTTTGAAAATATAATTTTACTTTTGATATATGTTATTTAGTTACTTCACCTTTTTAAAATGTTCCTTTTTCATTAATAATATTTTTAATTTTCTTTTTTGTAGATTTCTTTTAAAAAAATTACACAAAATTGTTCTAGTATCCCAAATTTTTTATCCAAACTACAAGACATAAAAATATGATACGTTTTGATTTGTGATTGCATATTATTATTAATCAAAATAATAATAATAATAATAATAATAATAATAAGCATTTGAGAAATTTTATACATTTTTGTAACTTTTTTTCTATATTTAGTATTACTCTAAATAATTTGGAAAACCTTTTTCGAATCAAGGAGCGGAAGTCGTTAAGGCCCGAACAGAACATAAGTTATTCGCGAGGTAGGTCCAATACGGCTGGAATACCAGAGCCATGACGTCCAACATGGACACTAGCTCCTACAAGGATCTAGAATCTCTTGCCTTACAGGAGTCCTAATTATCATCTAAGTTGGAGACTTGTCCACCAAGTTTTTCAACACAAGTCTAACCCTAGGCTTACCTCTATATAAAGAGCTCTACCCCATAACCTAAAACTACATTTTGGCTTGATTCTCTACATCACAGAGATATGTGGACATCTTGCAAGGACAACCAGTCCACGACTGCAAGCGCAACCATTATAGCTCGAAAGTCACAAACCCTAGCATTAAATACTAACGAACCCTAGTTTTTATTCCACAACATTTGGCGCCGTCTGTGGGAACCTACGACAATCATGGTGAACACACGGAGCAGAACTACTGGTGGAACTGTCGATGCAATCCCCACGAAGATACTCTCGTCCTCCATCGAGATTCCAGCACACTCAACTTATGCCGCTCCAGGTGGATAATTCCAGTGGCGACTACTGACCCTAACCTCAAGGGACGAATCCTCTGATCTAAGATCCACCTCTAGGGACAAATCCCCCAACTCTCCAAGGGACCATCTTCAACAGGTGCATGCGTCGTTAAGCTCCTAGCCCATCGGGTATGAGTACTCAACTATCGTGACCCCAGGGACCCCCAACCCTCCATACGGGATGCCTCTTTACCCTAAGATTAGAGGAGGTGGCCCATTTAATCAAGGCGAAGGACAATGGCGGACGCCCCAATATTCTCGTGGCTTGGCTCCAATCCCTGAAAATCGAGATTTCTTTGGGCCTTACTCTACTAGAGACTCAGATTCATCTGAGGAGGAAATTGCCTCAAGGTGGAGGCGTGCTGGAAAGGAGCCCCAATATACAGTATATCAACAGCACCGGAGCACTCAAGGGATGATTCCTTAAGACGTACAAGAGAGGATCAGGGCTCATGAAGCGGAGATCCAGAGGTAGAAGCGTGATCTAGAGATGCATCAGCCTGTAGCAAGTCCAATGGATTATCCTCCCATCATAAATCTGGAAGGTCCAGCACGAAGGCAGAGAGTGGTGATCCCAAGGGCCGATCCAGATGACTTAATTACCATAGGAGATCCTAATAATCCAAAATCTCCATTCACTGAAGAGCTTATGAACCCTTAAATCTAGAGGAAGTTCAAGATGCCCACCCTCAAGGCATATGATGGTACTGGAGACCTAGTTAATCATGTTAGGATGTTCTCTAACACCCTATTGCTAAAATCCATGAAAGACGCTATCAAGTTTCGGGCCTTTCCCTAAACCCTATCGGGTATGGCTCAAAGATGGTATAGCCGTCTACCCCTCGATTCAATTGGATCCTTTAGAGATATGAGCCATGCCTTTATCAAGATATTTATTAGTGGCAGAGTTCACGAGAAGAACTCGGCTTCTCTAATAGGTCTTGTCTAAGGAGCAAAGGATTCCCTTAGAGACTACCGGAACCGGTTCACAAAAGAGGCTCTGAAGGTCCCGGATCTTGACAACAAGGTAGCTACGATAGTCCTATAGCAAGGGACTATGGATGAATTCTTCAAGATGTCCCTGGACAAACGCCCTTCTAAAAGCATGTTGAAACTCTAGGATAGGGCTAGAAAGTACATCAATGTGGAGGAAAGTATGAAGAAGGTGGTGAATAATGAACCCATGGGCAACAAGAAGCGGAAGACAAAAAGTATTATGCCAAGGACAAATATCCTCGAACTGGAAAAAACTCAGACTCCACTTCTAAGAAGAATTAACTACCAAGGTTCACTGAGTATGCAAGGTTGAACGCTCCAAGAAGACAGATCCTTTTGGAAATTGAGAAGGATAAAGAGTCAGATGGCCGAAGCCACGAAGGGAAAACCTCGAGAAAAGAAACAAGAGCTGATACTGTAAGTTCCCTAGAGATGTTGATCATGATACTGATAATTGTAGACAACTCAAGGATGAGATTCAAAATTTGATCCGAAGAGGAAAGTTTGGGCGTTTGACCAAGGGTCAAGGACTTGGAGGCCAAAAAAAGATAATGATTGAAGAGACGACGATCGAAGGGGCAATGAACGAGATCGAAACCCACATCCTCGAGGGCCAGCAATCAACATGATCTCAGGAGGTCCAACAGGTGCTGGGATAATAAAAAACTCTCGAACGACTTATGCCAGGGAGGTTATAAATATAGTCAGAGACGCGGCCAAGTGTTCCAAGACAGTAATGACACTCAAGTTCGACAACTCAGACCTTGAGAGTTTAAACGCACACATCTATGGGTTCAAAAGAGTAGAGTGTCAAGTTGAGGGAGTAATACAACTTCTCGTGACTATTGAGGAAGAGCCCGGAGAGGCCACGCAGATGTTAAATTTTCAAGTGGTCAAGACAGCCTCTACCTATATGGCGATCATGGGGAGAACCGAGATTCATGCATATAAGGCCATGCCCTCGACCTACCACATGGTATTTAAGTTCTCGGCCTGAAACGGTGTCAAAAAAGAGAAAGAAGATCAAAAAATGGCCTGAAGTTACAATGTTGCAACACTTAGGCCCGATGGAACTAGGGGCACATTCTCCTCATAAAAGACATGGATGTCCGTGTGAATGAAAAATTTCGAGGGACGTCAACTGAGGACTCGGTCCCAATCCCCTTGGATCCTTTAGACCCGCATAAGGTCATATACATTGGAATATATTTGGACATGCCCTTGAAGTATAACTTACCACGTTCTTATAAGAGAACAGTGATGTATTTTCCTGGAAAACACTGACATGCCTGGAATTGACCCTGACCTTATAACCCACAAGTTGAATGTCGATCCAACTCGAATGGTTGTCAAGCAAAAGAAGAGGACTTACGCCCATGATACGTTCGAAGCCGTCAAGTAGGAGGTCGAGAAGCTCCTAAAATCTGGATTTATTGAGGATGTGCAATTCCTCGAGTGGTTGGCTAACCCCGTGATGGTCAAGAAAGCCAATGGAAAGTGTGGGATGTGTATCGACTTCATTAATCTAAACTATGCATGCCCAAAGGAATGTTATCCTCTACCTATGATTGATATATTAATTAGATCAAAATATGCAAAGACGACACCTACAAGGTATCTTTCAAAACCGACTTTGGAATCTTTTGCTATCTTGTTATGGATTTTAGACTTAAGAATGCAGGAGCTACTTATCAGAGATTGGTGAAAAAGATTTTCGCCCATCTAATTGGAAAGACCTGAAAGGAATATGTCCTAAGTCCAATCATGTATGAGGATTTAGGAATAACTTTTATGTAATCTGTTTTGATTTCATTGATATTAATAAAAGACTTGTTTTGTTTTTATTACGGGCTCTATCTATTTAAGTGTTTAAATAAGATATACCATAGTTTAGTGTAAAGCTTTTTATTGATTATGATGAGATCATAATAGTGAGACCTAAAAGATGATAACTCTAAACTTAAATAGTTCCTGGTCATAGGATTACTAACTGGTAATTAATAATCCGCAAAGATCGGTACATACTAAGTTTGCTTCATTATGAAGGATGTCTGTTCTCATAGATATTTGTGTGGTGACACTATAGCTAGTATGTAGGTGCTTATTATAGAATAAGTTCACTGAACATGACTCGCACAGCTGAACAACTGATGGAGTTCACTCACGTGTCAGCAGTTGTTCACATAGTGATAGTTGTACAAGTATCCTTAGACTTGAGGTCATCATAGTCATCTTGTGTACACTGAACTATGCTTTGGTTTAGTTCTTAGTCTCCAGGGATAATTATTAGGGCTCTACTGGGTATAGGAATTTGTACACGAAGATAGTGAATGATCAATAGAGGATCTACCCCTTTCAGTGAAGGAAGAGAATGTTCAAGGCTGATCCACTTATGCTAGTTCAGGAATCTCTGGCTAGAGTGAATGAAATTAGAAAGGAGTTTCTAATTTACATAGAACTGAGCATAGTAAATGGGAAAGCAAATGATTAAATTAGATAGGCTTGACACAAGTTCCATGCCTTGTATTTAATCGGGATATTGTAGGGTAGAAGGAGTTAATTGTACGGTAACTATTCACTGAATAGGTTCTTGGTATTCTAAGCAGTGAATTCGTATTATCCGGATAGTCGCGATATGCTGAGAAGTATCCCTTACGATGTAGAATAAATATGATTAATTAATTAATCATATTTAATAAATTAGAGAATTTATATAAATAATGATAAAATAGTTTTATTATTATTTATTTCTACTACCGGCTTAATTTTGAATCTACAGGGTCACACCATAAAAGAGAATGATTTAATGGTTGAGGAATTAATTAATAATGGCTAATAATTATTTATTTATGAAATAAATAATTAATTGGAAAATTTAATAATTGATTAAATGAGATTTAATTGATTATAAATTAATTAAGAAAAGTTCTTAATATTATTAATTAAGAATTTAATTTTTAGAAATTAAATCAAGAGAGAGAATTATTTCTAAAGTGTTTAGAAAAAGGATTAATAATTAAAAGATGTTTTAATTATTAATGTGAATAATAAAGGGTTAATAATAATAATATTTTATGGGAAAATTTCAGCTGAAAATTTTGCCTATAAATATACTATTATAAACCCTATTTTTATACTAACCCAAAATTTTTAGAAAAACCTAATTCTCTCCACCTCCTCCTCCTCCTTAGCATCGTTTTCTTGGTGGATACCGGTGGAGTGCTTCACGTTTGAGGAGCAGCTGCTAAGGATCTCCGATCGTTGCTTTTGGATCGCTATTAAAGGTTAGTAATCGATTCATATGTTTTAATCACGATTTATATGCTTTTATTTGGATTTTATATGTGTAAAAGTGTTTTACCATGCTTCCGCTGCGATTAAAATCCAACATTGGTATCAGAGCATAGGTTGTATGCATATAGATCTGTGGTAAAAATTTCAGAATTTTATGTGCTTGTATGAATTAATTATGATTTTTACAACTTATATTATGGATTAATTATGACTGATGAGAAATCGTTTCTCAGAATAATTTTGAATGTTGATCTGGGTTCTACAAGTGTAATAGATCGTCTGAGTATTTTTTTCATAATTTTATGATGTATAGATTATTTATTATGAATTTTTGAAGTTGTTGTAATTAAATTCGTAATTAAATAATTATATATATATATATAAATTATTAGTATATATATATACATATGTTGAATGTTTATGCTGATGGAACGGAAAGAAGACAAAGAACAGGACGACGGCACGTTGTTCGAAGAAGTGTCAGGCGTCGACGTTCGAAGCAGAAGGGAGGACCGTGGCGCGCGCGCGTGGGGTACACGCGCTCGTGTGCCACGCGCGGCGCGTGTCAGACACGCGCTGGTCAAGCAGTGCTGATGTCATGCTGACGTCATCAGTTGACGTCATGCTGACGTCAGCGTAGGGTTTTTGGCGCGTGAGGCGCGTGGGCGCGTGGGCGGCGGTGTGACACGCGCCTGCGAGCGCGTGTGCGCGAGGCGGCGCGTGAGTCACCTTCTCGGGGCGCGTGTGGGCGCATGGGAGCTCAGATTTGGGCGTTTTTGGTGCCGTTGGATTCGTCTTTTCGAGACGCTTGTAATGGTATATTATATTATATTTTATAAAATTGTTTCAAACTGTTTATAGCTAACAGAAGTGTTTTAAAGCTGTTTTTTGACTGTTTTAATAGCTTTTAAATAATTCATGTGATACATAGAGATGTATAATGCTTAGACCAAAATGCTAGATGATGTAACATGCCTACCTTGACGTTTATTCATGTTTATATATGTGATATATGCTTAGTTTATCATGCGATGATAGATTTAGGTGAACTTAAATGAATATAAGGCGTTTGTTAGACAATCTAGTATAGTGAAATTGTTTCATAACCTTAATAATAATATTATGAATATAATCATGAGATTCTTGTGTTTATGAAACACGTAATTGAATATGAATTTTCAATATGAGAGAAAGGATGATTCTGTCAACAACAGATTTCTATCTGTAAGAAAGGGTTATTAAGTGACGCCTCTTAACAATGCTCCACCCGATCTGGGAATCATCTGATTATTGATTATTGATTTGAAATATTTAATTTAAAACGAAGAATCTCTTTATAATATGATTATGATTGTAACGTAATATAATCCCTCTAAAATTAAATAATGTCAAGTAGTAATTGGCCAATGACATAACGGGCTTGTGTCGGTCATAGCCTTCCAACATGATAGAAAGTAGTTCTTATTTTTGAATCATTGTCGGTTCGTGCTACAGCCGAGGGCTTTGATTTCGAAATAAGAAATACTTGTCTATTACATAGAGATGTGTACATTGAATTAGAATCTAAAGGTCGGTACGTGCCACAGTCGTGGGCCGTTGGAGACTGATTCAATTGTACGAAATGTTGGGTTAGACTTGACTTAGAATATTGAGTTTGTCATGCCACCGCCGTGACTCAATTATTCAAGAGGCTAAAGTTTGATTAGGGAATAACATAAGATGTAATTGACAAGAGTTGTCTGCCTATTGAACATTACATGGTGGTTCGTGCTATAGTCGGGGTTGTGTAATGGAATGTAGGATCCCTATTCCCACTAGCATTATGAATGCTTAATTTTTCACGTAGGGGGTTGAATAAATTAGATAAACTAGTGGGAGCCACTTATGAATAAAGACCTGATTTATATAGTGTTTTGAAATGAAATTGAATATTTGCTAAGTGTTGTTATGTGTTTATCATTTACAGATTTACTATATACATTATGTCTTCTGCACTATCACTCAGGAGCATACTAGATGCTCACAAGTTGACTGGTCCTAATTATGCTGACTGGCTTCGAAACTTGAGAATTGTTCTCAGGGTTGAGAAGCTGGAATATGTGCTTAACTCAGCTAAGCCTACTGAACCTGCTAGCGATGCACATAATGATGAACATGTTGTGTATCGTAAGTGGATAGATGATGCAAATGTTGCTCAATGCATCATGCTAGCTTCCATGAACATTGAGCTACAGAAGCAACATGAGCATATGGATGCTCACACTATCCTAATGCATCTACAAGAGTTGTATGATGTGGCGGGGAGGACAGCTCGATATGAGATATCGAAGGAGCTGTTCGGTTGTAGGATGTCTGAGGGAACCTCTGTGAATGACCATGTACTTAAGATGATCAATTTAATTGAACGTCTTGGACAACTTGGTTTTGCCATGGATGGGGAGCTGAGCCAAGACTTGGTCTTGCAATCGCTTCCGAGTTTGTTCTCGCAGTTTGTTGTGAACTTTCACATGAATAAGTTGGATGTCAGCCTGCCTGAACTCCACAACATGTTGAAGACTGCGGAATCGAATTTTTCCCCTAAGAAGAGTTCTGTTCTTCTAATTGGTGAAGGTTCCAATCCTAAGAAAAGGAAGAGGAACCCTTCCAAGAAGAAGAAAGTAGGTGAAGAAAAGCCGGTTCCACCAAAAGCTGAAGACCCCAAGAGCAAAGTTGTTTGCTTTCACTGTAACAAGATGGGGCACTGGAAGGGGAACTGCAAGGTTTACCTTGCAGAATTGAAGAAGAAGAAGGGTAGTGAGACTACCTCTTCTGATTCAGGTATATTCATGATAGAAGTGAATATGTCATTAAATCAAATTTCTACTTGGGTATTGGATACCGCCTGTGGTTCTCATATCTGCAATTCGTTGCAGGGACTAAGGAGAAGTAGGACTCTTAAGAAAGAGGAGGTGATTCTATTGATGGGAAATGGAGCAAGAGTTGCTGCTGAAGATGTAGGATCATTTCATTTACATATGCCTACGGGCAAGACTATTGTTTTTTTTAAAATAATTGTTATTTTGTTCCCTCGATTGTGAGGAATATTATTTCCATGTTAGACTTGGCTGAATTTTCGTTTATTATTGAGAATAGTGAATGTTCTATTCTTAGAGATAATATTCTTTATGGACGTGGTACTTTAAATAATGGTCTGTATGTATGTGACATAATTTACTTCAGATTGAACAAACTAATAAAAGAAAAGGGATGATGAAAATCTCACTTTCTTTTGGCACTGCAGACTTGGTCATATCAGTGAAAATAGACTGCGGACATTGTATAAGGAAGGGTTACTTGACCCCTTTTGATTTTGAATCATATCCTATATGCGAGTCTTGTCTATTGGGTAAAATGACCAAATCTCCATTTAGTGGACATGGAGAGAGGGCTGCAGATTTGCTAGGATTGGTACACACAGATGTATGTGGACCAATGTCTACGCAAGCCATGGGTGGATTTTCGTACTTCATTACTTTCATAGATTATAGATCTAGATTCGGATATGTGTATTTGATGAAACACAAGTCTGAAGCCTTTGAAAAGTTCAAAGAATATAAACATGAAGTGGAGAAACAAACCAAACACATTATTATAACTCTTCGATCAGATCGAGGTGGTGAATACTTGAATGGAGAGTTTCTAGATTATCTCAACGAAAATGGTATAGTCTTCCAGTGGACTCCTCCATATACTCCACAGTTAAATGGGGTATCTGAAAGGAGAAATCGAACTTTGTTAGACATGGTTCGGTCCATGATGAGCTATGAGAATCTTCTAGTATTCCTATGGGGTTATGCATTGGAAACCTCAGCATATTTACTGAATAAGGTGCCTTCCAAATCTGTTCCTCAAACACCATATGAGATATGGAAAGAAAGGAAACCGAGTCTTAAACACGTTAAGATTTGGGGATGTCCAGCTTATGTCAAGAAAGTTGACCCAGATAAGCTGGAATCTCGATCCGTAAAATGTAATTTTGTGGGATATCCTAAAGAGACTTTGGGGTATTACTTTTACACCGATCATCGGGTATTTGTCTCCAGACATGCTACCTTCTTGGAAAAGGAGTTTATCCTTGAAGGAAACAGTGGGAGCAAAATTGAACTTGATGAAGTTCAAGAAGCTCAAACTACTACGGATCAAGTGGAAACACCTGTTCAGACTGAACAACCTTCTGTGGAACAGCCCATTCGTAGGACAGGGAGAGTGTCTCTCCAACCTGAGAGGTATTATGGCATTGTCATTGAGAATGACAATGAGTTGTCAATCATTGATGATGACGATCCTGTGACCTATAATGAGGCTATGAGTAGTGTTGACTCAGAGAAATGGCATAGTGCCATGAAATCCGAAATGGAATCTATGTATACCAACCACGTATGGACTCTGATTGAGGCGCCTGAAGGTGTTAAGCCTATTGGGTGCAAGTGGGTATACAAAAGAAAGATTGGAGCAGATGGCCAGGTGGAGACCTATAAGGCCAGGCTCGTGGAAAAAGGATTCAATCAAAGGCAAGGGATTGACTTTGATGAAACTTTTTCGCCTGTAGCCCTATTAAAATCAATTCGGATTTTACTTGCGATTGCAGCTTACTACGACTATGAGATCTGGTGAATACTTGAATGGAGAGTTTCTAGATTATCTCAACGAAAATGGTATAGTCTTCCAGTGGACTCCTCCATATACTCCACAATTAAATGGGGTATCTGAAAGGAGAAATCGAACTTTGTTAGACATGGTTCGGTCCATGATGAGCTATGCGAATCTTCCAGTATTCCTATGGGGTTACGTAATGGAAACCTCAGCATATTTGCTGAATAAGGTGCCTTCCAAATCTGTTCCTCAAACTCCATATGAGATATGGAAAGAAAGGAAACCGAGTCTTAAACATGTTAAGATTTGGGGATGTCCAGCTTATGTCAAGAAAGTTGACCCATATAAGCTGAAATCTCGATCCGTAAAATGTAGTTTTGTGGGATATCCTAAAGAGACTTTAGGGTATTACTTTTACACCGATCATCGGGTGTTTATCTCCAGACATGCTACCTTCTTGGAAAAGGAGTTTATCCTTGAAGGAAACAGTGGGAGCAAAATTGAACTTGATGAAGTTCAAGAAGCACAAACTACTACGGTTCAAGTGGAAACACCTGTTCAGACTGAACAACCTTCTGTGGAACAGCCCATTCGTAGGTCAGAGAGAGTGTCTCACCAACCTGAGAGGTATTATGGCCTTGTCATTGAGAATGACAATGAGTTGTCAATCATTGATGAAGACGACCCTAAGACCTATAATGAGGCTATGAGTAGTGTTGACTCAGAGAAATGGCAAAGTGCCATGAAATTCGAAATGGAATCTATGTATACCAACCAAGTATGGACTCTAGTTGAAGCGCCTGAAGGTGTTAAGCCTATTGGGTGCAAGTGGGTATATAAGAGATAGATTGGAGCAGATGGCCAGGTGGAGACCTTTAAGGCCAGACTTGTGGCAAAAGAATTCAAACAAAGGCAATGAATTGACTTTGATAAAACCTTTTTACCTGTAGCCCTGTTAAAATCAGTTCGAATTTTGCTTGCAATTGCTACTTACTACGACTATGAGATCTGGCAAATGGCCAGATGGTTTTCTTTCCAAGGGAAATGAAAACCTAGTGTGTAAGCTGTTGTGAACCATATGTGGTTTAAAGCAAGCTTCTCGTAGATGGAACATCCGTTTTGATGAGACAATCAAAGAGTTTGGTTTTATCAAAAACGTAGATGAACCATGTGTCTACAAAAGGGTTAGTGGGAGCGCGGTAACATTTCTTGTATTGTATTGAAAGAGAGTTAACACACATAACAACATAGCAGACCCACTCACAAAGCTACTTTCTGAAAGTCACTTTGATCGTCATAAAGACAAGATGGGTATTAGATACCAGAGTGATTGGCTTTAGTACAAGTGGGAGATTGAAAGGAATATGTCCTAAGTCCAATCATGTATGAGAATTTAGGAATAACTTTTATGTAATCTATTTTGATTTCATTGATATTAATAAAAGACTTGTTTTATTTTTATTACGGGCTCTATCTATTTAAGTGTTTAAATAAGATATACCATAGTTTAGAGTAAAGCTTTTTTATAGATTATGATGAGATCATAATAGTGAGACATAAAAGATGATAACTCTAAATTTAAATAGTTCCTGGTCATAAGATTAGTAACTGGTAATTAATAATCCACAAAGATCGGTACATACTAAGCTTGCTTCATTATGAAGGATGTTTCTTCTCATAGATATTTGTGTGGTGACACTATAGCTAGTATGTAGGTGCTTATTATAGAATAAGTTCACTGAACATGACTCGCACAGCTGAACAACTGATGGAGTTCACTCACGTGTCAGCAGTTGTTCACATAGTGATAGTTGTACAAGTATCCTTAGACTTGAGGTCATCATAGTCATCTTGTGTACACTGAACTATGCTTTGGTTTAGTTCTTAGTCTCCAGGGACAATTATTAGGGCTCTACTGGGTATAGGAATTTATACACGAAGATAGTGAATGATCAATAAAGGATCTACCCCTTCCAGTGAAGGAAGAGAATGTTCAAGGCTGATCCACTTATGCTAGTTCAGGAATCTCTGGCCAGAGTGAATGAAATTAGAAAGGAGTTTCTAATTTACATAGAACTGAGCATAGTAAATGGGAAAGCAAATGATTAAATTAGATAGGCTTGACACAAGTTTCATTCCTTGTATTTAATCGGGACATTGTAGGGTAGAAGGAGTTAATTGTACGGTAACTATTCACTGAATAGGTTCTTGGTATTCTAAGCAGTGAATTCGTATTATCCGGATAGTCGCGATATGCTGAGAAGTATCCCTCACGATGTAGAATAAATATAATTAATTAATTAATCATATTTAATAAATTAGAGAATTTATATAAATAATGATAAAATAATGATAAATAATTAATTAATAATGGCTAATAATTATTTATTTATGAAATAAATAATTAATTGGTAAATTTAATAATTGATTAAATGAGATTTAATTGATTATAAATTAATTAAGAAAAGTTCTTAATATTATTAATTAAGAATTTAATTTTTGGAAATTAAATCAAGAGAGAGAATTATTTCTAAAGTGTTTAGAAAAAGGATTAATAATTAAAAGATGTTTTAATTATTAATGTGAATAATAAAGGGTTAATAATAATAATATTTTATGGGAAAATTTCAGCTGAAAATTTTGCCTATAAATATACTATTATAAACCCTATTTTTATGCTAACCCGAAATTTTTAGAAAAACCTAATTCTCTCTACCTCTTCCTCCTCCTTAGCATCGTTTTCTTGGTGGATACCAGTGGAGTGCTTCACGTTTGAGGAGCAGCTGCTAAGGATCTCCGATCGTTGCTTTTCGATCTCTATTAAAGGTTAGTAATCGATTCATATATTTTAATCACGATTTATATGCTTTTATTTGGATTTTATATGTATAAAAGTGTTTTACCATGCTCCTGCTGCGATTAAAATCCAATAAGACCATGGAGGTCTATGTTGATGATATGTTATTCAAAAGCCTAGCCAAGTTTGATCATATTAATCACCTCAGAGAGGCATTCTAAATACCGAGGCAACACAAGATGATGTAAAACCCCGCCAAGTGTGCTTTGGCGTTGGCTCTGGAAAATTTTTGGGTCACATGGTCTCGAAAAGAGGAATTGAGGCCAACTCCAACAAGATCAAATCCATCCTAGAAATGGAGCCACCACACTCCATCAAAATTTGTTCTAAAGCTGACCGTAAAAATTACGGCACTAGGGAGGTTTATCTCCAAGTTTGGAGGAAAATGTCTGCCCTTTTTCAAAGCCCTGAAGAAAGTGAAGAACTTTGAGTGGACAACTGAGAGCCAAGAGGCCTTTGAGCAGCTAAAGAAGTACATGACTGAAGCCCCGTTGTTGGCCAAATCTATTCTGGAGGACATCCTTTACTTATACCTTACGGTTTTTGAGCAAGTTGTGAGTGTCGTCCTAGTAAAGGAAGAACAGAAACTCCAAAAACCTTTCTACTATATGAGAAAGGTGCTCCACGAAGCGGAGCTGAACTATTCCATAATTGAGAAGTTTTCACTTGCCCTAATCACAGCCTTGAGGAAGTTAAGAACATACTTACAGGCCCACAAGATCGAAGTCCTGAAGGACCCACCTTTGAGGAACATTCTTCATAGCCCGAAAGCAAGTAGAAGGCTCATAAAGCGGGAAATTGAGTTGGGTGAATTTGAGATCAAATACAAATCTCAAACAGCTATCAAGGCTTAGGCCTTAGTAGACTTCATGGTCGAATGCACCATTACCGACCAAGAAGTCGGGGGCAAGAGATAGTAACCCCGGAGGGAAAAAATAAAGAGAAATATGAATATTTGACTTTAAAAGAGTATTGGGTTCGTCATTTTGACGGCTCATCTAAAATAAAATCTAGTGGGCAGGCCTGGTCTTGCAAAGCCCCGAAGGGTTCATGATTGAGTATATTTTGAAGTTGGACTTCCCAACTATGAACACCGAAGCGAAATACGAAGCTTTGATAGCCGTCTTAAGCTTGGATAGAGCCGTGAGGGCCAAGAACATTAAAGTATGTGGAGATTCAAGACTTGTTGTTGCTCAAGTCAATGGAGAGTTTGAGGAAAGGGATGACACAATGACCAAGTACTTGAGAATCATGAGGAGAATACTGACTCAGTTTGATGAATGGTATGATGAACATGTTCCTAGAGAGGGGAACATTGCGGCTGATTGCCTATCTAAGTTCGCCTCGTCTGAAATCGAGAACTACCCGAGAAGTATCTACTTCCAAGTCCTGAAGACCACTACCATACACGTCATAAATTTGATAGCGCAAATTGGTATGGCAAGTTATTGGATTGATCCAATCAAGACTTGTCTTGAGACTAGATGGTTCTCCGATGATGCCCAGGAGGCATGCACATTGTCAGTGAAAATATTGAGATATTCGTTGATTGAAGGCCTTTTGTACAAAAGGTCTTTCATTATTCCATACTTAAAGTGCTTGAGAACTCATGAAGTAGAGGAAGCGCTTAAGGAAGCCAATGAAAGGATATGTTGGAAACATTTGGGGGGCAGGGCCCTCGCTCACAAAATAAGTCGCTTGGGATTCTACTAGCCAAAAATGATAGCCGCTGCAAAGGCTTATGTGAAGAAATGCAACAGATGCCAGATGCACGCTCCCATAGTTTGACAGCCCCCGGAGAGGCTTACATCCATCAGCACACCCATCCATTTGTCAATGTAGGGAATGGATATACTTGGTCCATTTTATGTAGCATCGGGACAGAGGAAGTTCATCGTGGTTGTAATATCTGGGATATATCGTGTAATTATTTTTGCTAATAAATAAATATTATGCATGTTCAGTATTTATTCTGTGAATTATGTGTTAAGTGGTATATTTGTTTGTATGTTTTAATTGATATAATTTGAGTATTTTAATTTTATATGTCCAAAATTAAATGTAGATAATTGTCATATCTTCCTAATTATTTTTATGTTGATTTGTGATTTTATAGGAAATTTATGGATTTAATAAATTCTTTTTCCGAGTATTTATAAACTATTTTATATAATCGGGAACCAGCCGACTTCACCCGTTTTTTCATTTTTATAACCCGAAACTCTTCCGAGAACTCCATCCTAACCTAATTGTAATATTCCGAGCATTTTCCATATTTTGACTTTTTCGATCCGGCGTACGGTTTGTCCTGTGCGGGTCCCAGCATAATATTTTCGATACAAAATTCGTTTCGATAAATCAATAAAACTCGTATTTTCGATAAACGGGATCTTTTTATTAAACTATAATAATTATCACCTCGTAATACGTGTAACCAGGCGCTGAGACCAAGACCACAGTACAAATTGTACAGATTTGGATAATTATCCCGAAACCGGTACCGTTTTGGATCTGTTTTTATAAATAAACGTACTATTTTATATCCGAAATGATCCAACGAGATACTATTTTTCCGTAAATATAAATATCCCTTACCGTAATTATTTCCGTACTGAAAATCATTTGCAAACCAGTAAAATCTTTATAAAACAGAGAAAATACTATATTTATATTTCGTTCTTCGTAATCAAACTCAAATCCGGAGGCGTTATCGATATCGGATTTTGGCGTGCATATACTCAAAACGAAGATATTGATTTGTATTTTCAGAATCATCCATCAAAATCACTGTAGAATCAAAGGTTAATTTCCTACTGATTTATATTCGAATTTTTAAGAATTAAAATCTGGGTTTCGAGTTCGAGCAATTGTTTGGATGATTTGATGATTTCATGTTGTAGAGCTTCTCTTCCTGATGATTTTGATATGTCATATGATCAATTTGGAGTCCAATAACATGTTTAAATTAGGGTTTGATTCTCTGATTGAAGAAATTAGGGTTTATATTCGTTTGAATGTTCTTAATTGAATTTAGGCATTTCTTGTTTAGGGGTTATCTGCTAAAATTGTTAGTGTGATTAAATAGATCGTTTAATAACGAATTGAATGGTATTTTTGGAATCAACGAACGATTCCTGTAGGATGCTCATCGGAAAACCGAAGCCACGATGGCAACGGGTTTTTCCCGTTGGTTTTCCGATCGTTTTGTTAATCGTTAGGACGATTTGATTGCATAAATGAGTTTCTGGAGAGGTGTAGATGATCTCCTGTGAATTTAATCGAGTTCTTAGCTCGTTAAAGCTTTCCGGCGAGCTTGCGCGGCGGCGGGTCGCCGTTAATGGCTTCCCGGCCGTCCGCCGGCGATGTTGAAAGGGGAGGATGGCAAAATTGTTGTCTAGTCCCCCTAGTTTTTAAGAACTTACATTTTAGCCCCTGTTCTTTAAAAAGTTTTTAAAAACAAGATTTCTATTTACAAAACTTTTGAAATTGGGATTTCTGTTTTAAATACTTTCAAAAATAGGATTTCTTTTTATAAAATGATTTTGAAAATAGTTTTAATTATTTTAAAATTCTAAAAATCATTTATTTTAATTCCAAAATTCGTTTTTAATTCAAAAATAAATCTGAATTACTTAATTAATTAATTTTAATTAATAATTAATTGATTAATTGATCAATTAATTTAAATATTAATTGATTAATTAGTTTAATTATTTATTAATTGATTATTTAATTGGATTTAATTATTTTAAAATGATTCAAAAATCCTGAAAAATAGTTTCAAGCTTTAAAATATTATTTTAAATTATTTTCAAGGCTCGATAATTAATATAAAATATTTTAAAGTCAGATTTAAGTAAGTAGACTCTGTTTATTACCCGAAATTGATCCAACGACCCGTTTGACTCCGAAAAATGTTTTAAAAATCATATTAAATACCTGAAAGAGTGTTTATGACCCGGGACCTCTTTATAAATGGAATTTCATTAGTTGTTTGACGTGCTATATGTTATACGTGACTTGTTTGTTGGACTATTGATCTATATGTTCGGTGTTTATTTGTTTTTAGCATAACTTTCAATCCGTTAATCGGATTTGGGTGAAACGAAGGGTAGATAGAAGTATATACCGAATAGAATCATATGAGTTGAGTATTGATAGATACTTATGATATATGAGCAGAAGAAGCAAGGCATAGGAAAGGGAAACAAATAGTCGAGAAGTAGGAGATTGTGATTGGAAATTTGTGAAGTATAGCGAGCTAGTACCAGGCAAGTGTTCTGAACTTTCTCGAAATATATTATGGATTATTGATAGCTCTATTTTATATTGCAAGTACTTTGAAGCAGTGAATCCTAAACCTTGATTCCAGTTATTGATCTTTGAGCCGTAAACCTTATTCTTTCTGAACCATTGATTGTTGAATACCCGAATACAAACCGTTGAGATACGATACTACTCCACAAATATATACAAACTAAATATCGACCACTGAACCAAGATTGCTTTTATACTCAAACTATTTTACCTCATGCATTGAAAGATCAAATCCTTGCAACCTTGAAACCTTGATTCTTTTGTTATCCAGTTCTTTCACCACTTGATAGCCATATTTCTTTTGTGAAGATTGAAACCATCTCATGATTGGACATCCAACGTTGCTTATGATTTTGTTTATTGCTTTACATTGTTTATTCTGTTATTATGATAGAATTGGATTATTTTATAAAATTGTGGACCAGATTCGTGGTCAGACCAGATTGGTGGTCAAGTTAGGCCAATGTGTACCTTGGATCCAGTAATTAGAGCAGAGTTGTGTGCCTTGCTCGGGGTTAGTGCGTGAATGATCAGCAGCCTAACCTTGATTTTTAAAATGAAAATATAATATCCAATTCTAGTTCACTATTTATAGTTCACTTGATTCCTCAAATCATTTCACTTGATCATTATTTATTCTCGGTATTGTCAATGTGACTTGTTGAGCTAGTTAGCTCATTCGTGTAATTTTGTTTATGTTCTTTTCCAGTTAAGAAGGAACATGTTGGTAGCGAGGATCCCCAATCCAGTGCGCGAGTTAGGGGTTCAGGTTGATCGAGTTAAGCTAGCAGGCAGCTTTGAGATAGTTTAAGTTGTAAAGTTTATAAGAATGTTTAATATTCAGTTGTAAGTTTGGAATAGTTGGGATTTGGGCATTTGTAATGTAAGTGTATGTGTATGGCTTGTGTGCATACTTTAACCAGTTGCGATCCATGGTAGTGGTAAGTAGGCTCACTGCATGTTATTATTATCTTTATTATTGTTATAAGCAGGTTATCAATAAGGTGTGTGTGTGTGGACCCCAAAATTCTGACCCCGTTTTGGAGGGCGCCACAATGGTAGCTATACACTACTTCATAGAGTGGATCGAGGCTAAGGAACTAGCCAAGATAACCACCAAGCAAATTACTCAATTCTTCTAGGAGAATGTGATATGCTGGTTTGGAATCCCATGCATCCTTGTCATGGATAATGGGCGTCAATTTGATAATGTAGAGTTCAAGGAGTATTGTGATGATATTGGCATGGACCTTTGTTAGATGAAATTGATGATATCAATATTTAGCTATCAGAGTTTTCCATCAGAGTTTTCTACTAGAAGTTATCAAAGTTCATGAAGACTATCAGTATTTGATAAGTTAGAGTATAATATCAGAGTTTGTCTATCAGCATCTGTCAAGACTGATTTCCGAGAAGTAATTGATTCTATTTAGAAGATTTTGAATTGCAGAGATATGTCGGTGTAGGACTTTATTTATCGTATCAATCAATATATGGATATGTATTAGGATTCCTTATTATATTGTAACATATCTTCTAGATTGATTGTGTAGCTATACAGTATATAAGCACATGTTAGGTTAATATTATATGTGTTCGAGCATTGATATATCATACATATAACCTAGCAGCTCTCAAGGATATCTGTTCATTTTTTGAGAGAGTATTGTAATCAGTTTTTATTCATTAATATAAAAAATGTTCATTCTGTTGAGTTCTTTAATTCGATTTGATTGTTTAACTATATTCACCCCCTATAGTTGACTTGAGGCCTAACAATTGGTATCAGAGCTTGTTGTTTATACACAAAAAATTTAAGATCCAAGTAACAATCATTAATGGCAGATAAAGAAACTCAACAAAATCCCCCACTACCAGCCACAAACCAAATCAGCCATAACATGAGCATATATGAGGCTATCAAGGTTCTAATCTTGAAGATTCACAGATATCCAATCTGGAAAGTCAAGATGGCCATGTCTCTGGAAGCAACAAATCCTGAATATCTGAATAGGATTTATGATGGTCCTCAGAGGCCCATGAAGCTGGTTGTTGTTGTCCCTGGTCAAGAAAAAAAGATGGTTGACAAGGACAAAAAGAACTATACTTCTGAGGATCTTTCATCAATTATAAAAGATGCAAAAGTTAGAAATCTTTTCCATAGAAGTCTTGATAGTGTCATGTCCAATAGGGTGATTGGACGCAAAACTGCCAAGGAAATTTGGGACACTTTGGAGGTCAAGTGTCAAGGAACTACTGCTATGAAGAATAATAAAAGGAAAATACTCACTCGAGAGTATGAACACTCTGACTCAAAAGCTGATGAGTCCTTGACTGAAATCTATGACAGCTTTCAGAAGTTGCTAAATGACTTGTCACTGGTTATCAAAGAATATGATCCAGAAGATTTAGGGTATGTTGAAAATACATGAACTGAAGATGGAGCAGAAAAGCGAGAGGAATGGCCTAGAGCAAGACAGGTTGCACTCAGGGTTGAAGGGAAACCAAGGGAGAAAACTGGGAGAAAAAAAATCATTCCAAAGGAAAGGCTATGATTGCAAAGTCTGATACTGAGTCATCAAACTCTGATGATGACTCAAACTCTGATAATGACTCAGACATTAAAAGTGATCATGAAAATGATAAAAAAATTACACAGATGACTGCTCTATTGGTTAAAAGCTTCAAGAAGACGGCCTACAAAGACTTAAAGAAAGGAAAAAGGTTTTCCGGAAAAGGCTCTAGTTCCTCAAATTCTGATAGAAGGATCTACATGAAAAAGTCCGATGAGAAGAAGTCAAGGTATGGGAAAATTGACAAGTCAAAGATAAAGTGTTATAATTGTGATGGAGTTGGACACTTTGCAGCTGACTGCAAAAATCCAATAGCTGAGAAGAAATAAGCCTTGATCACAAAGAAAAAGAATTGGGATGATACATCAAAATCTGATGAGGGTGTCAACTATGCTCTCATGGAAAATGCTGATAGTGAATTTAAGACTACTGAGATGAAGGTACCTCAAACTACTCTTGCTTTTGATACCGATGATATCTGTGAACTAAAGCTATTTCTTAAAACTCTGCATGTTAGTTATAGGGATCAAACACTTGAAAATACTAGGATCAAAACTAAAAACTCTTACTTAAAGAAAAGAAATGATCACCTAGAAGTTGAGTTAATTTTCATGTTAGAAACTCAAAAAGAAAGAGACGATGCTTTGTATGTTAAAGAAATACTATTAGAAAAGCATGCATACCTTGAAAACGAATTAGCTAAAGAATAATAAAGTTATTAAGCTTTGGATTAATTCAGGAAAAATAACTCAGGGTTTAATAGAAAGTCGTTGTTGGGGATCAGGATTAGGTTATGCTAATAAATCTAATTCTGATGATTTAAATGAAAAAGGAAATTGAGAAGATTAAACCAATATGTGACGGCCTTAACCCCGGAGTCAGGAGTTGACGTCACCAAACACAATTACCAAAATATAAACAACAAGATTATTATTAAAATATACTAACTTGACCCCAAACCAAGATCCGATCCAAGTTCAAGTATGATTCAGGTTCACATTATTACAAACCATTTATTCAACATCTAATACACTCTAACTTTATTCAGCAACTCATCAGAACTCATGGTCTGACACAAACCACCTCAGAGGAGCCAGGTCCTGAAGGGGCGGGAACATGGGTATGTCTGACTGGTCTTCTAGGCATCTGTGAGATATACATAACAGTTTGCAAGGGTGAGCATAATCGCTCAGCAGGACCAACATATGAATAACGGAATAAAAATAGTAATGTAACAATAATATGAACAAAGCTGTAATCATGATATCAACATTATATAATGAAAATCGAAGATAACCGGATATCAATAACTAGCATGCTTTATCAAAACAACATAGTAGTGTGTTGTGTAAATACCAGAGTTCAATTTTAGCATGCTATTCACATTTATAAAACTGCTGTATCAACTACTTATACCCTTACAGGAATCACAAATCTAAATCAGATACGTAACGGATATGTGAATACAGCTGATCAAGCTATCAACACCAGACGGCTCTAACTGCCATCCCATTTACCTGTTCCAAAACTCAGAGACTAGCTACGTCTCTAACCTGCTGGACTAATCGGTTATATAATGCGCGCAACCGAATTAGCCTCTTACGCCACCTCAATTGGCCTACTCTGGCCCCAATGTATCCCATATCTGATCATTTTATTCAGTTTTCAAAACACTTGTACCTATCTCATTTCAAAATCATTCATTTTACCAGCACACATATAAAATCCAGTTCGCAAATCATTTCATTCGAGATAGGTACCTTTCGAAGTTACTTTTCCCCAAAACAGATTGAAAACAGTGATTTATAACTACAGGGGATACGTAACTTAAAATATTTCTGTTCTATTACGAGAATAAAACATTTAGCTATTCATACGTACTGAACCATAAAAGAATGGTCAGGGGTACTTGCCTTGCAACGCTTTACAAAACCCTAAGTAGCTTTCACGCTGACTTCGGTCCTGGGGAAACTCGATTGGGATCTACAAATATAGATTACCCTAATCAGTTATACCGACATGCTTGATATCCTTAAATCCTAATAACCCAATCCGATAACCCGACTCGTATAGTTATTATACACATAATCACATAATCACGTAACCCGAACACAAATAGGGTAACACGTATAATATAAATACATACATTTACAAATACATTTTTAGAAAATTTTGGTAGAAAATCCATTGTTTATAAGACTATCCGTCGATCGTAATCGACATCCAAATTTCACAACAATTCACAATCTCAATTCGCAACACCATTTCACAACGTATACCACAATACAATTCGTAATTAATTATTTAAATCCGAAAGTACTTTTCGTAAATCATTTTATTTGTTAATAACATTTAGGACTCAGAACATCGTCATCACCGTCCACCGTTGACTCACCGAAGTTCATCTTCAATGGCGGTACAATTTATTGGTGCCCGTTATGTTACGGGTTTCCAAATAAATTACACCGATTTATTCGACTAAAATTAATAGCACGGAATTATTTATATCACGAACTGTAATCATAATTCCCTGAAATTAATCAAGTAATACGAATTAATTCAAACCAATCGAACCAAATACAAGTAACAGAACAAGGCAGCACGCGTGGAACGCGCCACCATCGAACAGCAGCAAACACAGGGATGGCCGGAAAAGACACAGCCACACCACACACACACAACACCAACGCGCACACACACAGTCACAACACATATCACACACATATATACACAAGGTATATATATATACATATATATGCATGCAATAAAGTAGACAACCAAGCCAAGCATAAGTGGCGGCTCACCGAAAATAAGTTGGAAACAAGCGACCAGAACGAGCAATAGGAAGAAGAACGAAGAGAGGAGGAGGATCGAGACAAGAGAGAGACAACACAGCCGAGGAACAAAAAGAAAAGGGGAAACCCCCTTGTGGTTTATTTTTTTTTTCGTTAACTCCCCTCCTGACACGTATCAAAAAAGTAACGAAAAATTAACACGTGTCCTGCTGCAGCGCTTTGCCCCGAGAATTTTAAAATTAATGAATTTAGGTGTACGAAAAAATGATTTCAGAAAATTACGAAAATAATATCAAAATTTCATAAATATCCCGAAGTTTACAAAAACATAATTTTTGAAATTTTTAAAATAATTCTTAAGGTACACTTGGTACCCGGTTTTTAACAAATAACGAAACGACGTGCGGTGGAACAAATCCCGAAAATTTCTAAAATAATTTTAAAATTCTCATAATAATACGAACTTAATAAAATATAAGTTTCATGATTTTTAAGGATTTTCTGAATTAAATATGTATTTTACCAATAAACACATTCAGAAAATCACCTAAAAATAAATAATTAATGAAATATTGATTTCTCAATTTTATAAAGTCCTAAAAATAATTATTGAAATTATAAGATTATAAAACCAATTTTAGAAATCATTCAAATATTTATGCAATTAAAACTGCAATAAAATCACTTTTACAAGCGAAATAAAATCGCATAACTCACTAATAAATCAGACAATTCAATCCCACATATCGACATATCATAAATAATTAAATAACAATCAATAACTGCTGCCAAAACCATTACACACATTTTATTTAATTATTTAAACCTTTATTACACTTTGAATATAATAAAAATAAAAGAATATACACGAGTCGTTATACAATATATGCTGATGAAAAGGTAAAACTAAACAAGTCTCAGTAAAGACCAATTAAGTTTAATTTAAGTGTTGATATTGTTAAGTCATTAAATGAAATAGGGTTAACATCAACATCTAAGTCAAACTTTAAAACTAATAAGTGTGAACAAGTTCACACAAAATCAGTAATTATTGGTTTAATGACTCAGAAATAGCTTAAGCAAAAGCTGAAGGAAGTTAAAATGAAAAACAAGGATAAACAGCCTAGAAAGAACAGAAATGGAAAAGTAGGTGTTAATAAGGAAAACAAATACGAACCCATTCCTAATGCACATAGAAATGATTGTTTGAATTGGGGTAGTACTAATCATCTTGTCGTTGCATGTAGGAAGAATAAAGGGATAACACCGTTCCTCCTAAATCAGAGTTTAGGAATAGAACAGTTAAATATAAACCACAAAATCAATGTTTTCATTGTGGTGGTGTTTGGCATTCAATTAACACATGAAAATAGTATCACATTTTGTATAATTATTATTTTGAACTGAAACCCACTCTAAATAGGACATACATTATTTCTGCATGTGTAAACTTTGATATTAAGAATGTTAGAATAAACTCTGATGTAAAGTCTTCTGCTGCAAATGTTAACAAACTTAAAAAATCAAAAGGATCCAAGAAATTTTGGGTCCTTAAAACCACTAATTAATTGTTTATCTGATTGCAGGGTAACAAGAAAACTTCTTTAGTCTTGGATAGTGGATGTTCGAGACACATGACTGGAAATAAATCCCCGCTATCAGAGTTTAAGGAGAAGGTCGACCCAAGTGTTTCTTATGGAGATGGGAACTTAGGAAAAACTCTGGGATATGGCAAAATCAAACTTGGAAATGTCATCATTGACAATGTAGCTCTAGTTGCAGGACTCATTCATAATCTGATTAGTGTGAGTCAAATTTGTGACAGAGCTTATCATGTGGATTTTTATGAAGAATATTGTGAAATTGTCAATAATTCAGATGACATGGTAACTTATATGAAGCCAGGGTCTCCACAAATACTGATGGTTCTAAAATATGTGTATTGATTAGAGTAACTGTGGAAGATAGCTGAAACTGGCATAAAAGACTTTCTCATCTCAACTTCAACAATATTAATGAACTTGTGAAGAAAGATCTTGTAATAGGATTTCCCAATGCAGTGTTTACTCCTGATGTCTATGTTACTCTTCCCAGAAGGCCAAATTAAGGGAATCATCTTTTAAGAGTAAAACTGAATCATCAATTTTTGAACCTTATCACTTACTTCATATTAATCTCCTTGGTCCAGTAAATGTAATGTATATTACACAGAAAAGGTATGCACTTATGATTGTTTATGAGTACACAAGATACACATGGGTGTATTTTCTGCACACCAAGGATGAGACTCCATCCATTCTTCTTGATCATGTAAGGAAACTAGAAAAATGATCAACACACAAAGTAAAGATCATTAGAACTGAGAATGAAACTGAATTCAAGAACAACACTATGGAAGAATTCTTTAAATACAAGGGGATCAAACAAGAATTTTATGCTCTTGGAACTCCACAACAAAATGGACTTGTTGAAAGAAAGAACAGAACTTTAATAGAAGTTACAAGGACCATGCTTGAAGAAGCAAAATTTCCAACCTATTTCTGGGATAAGGATGTACAAACCGCATGCTTCACACAAAATTCAACACTAATAAACAAGCATGGCAAAACACCATTTGAAATGGTGAAGGGAAATAAGCCAAGTTTGAGGTACTTTCACATCTTTGGCTGCAAATATTTTGTTCTTAAAACTCATCATGAACAACTTACAAAAATTGGTCTAAAAGCTGACGAAGGCATTTTGGTTAGATATCTACTGTCTACAAAAGCCTTTAGAGTTTACAATCTAAGAACAAGAGTGGTCATGGAATCTATTCATGTATCTTTTGGTGACAAGAAGATTACAGGTCTAGAAGATGTAGATGACCATGAAGAATTGAGATTTGAAAATGTACCATTTGCTGAACAATTAAATCCTAAAGATCTGACAAACTCTAATACTGTAAATCCTGATATAACTGTAAACTTTGATGATCCACATGTCAGTGGAAATACTACAAATGTTGAAGCACATGTTGAGGGGGAGCAACGTGATTCATATTAAGAGTCAAGTTCAAGTGATTCAAATCAATAAATGTAATAACTCCCATTTTTGTAAATATTTGAAACCTTGATGTATAGTAAATTTTGCTGATTGTGAAATATTATCAGGAAACCATATATAGAATTTCTTTTATGAAAATTTTGAGTACATATTAGTGTTCAATAATGAGTTTGAGTGCATGTAAAGGTCGTCAGAATTCGAAAATGAGCACTTTGATTTTTCCCGAAAATCCACCGGACACTGAAGGAATTAAGTATCAAGTGTTAATATTGAAGCAATTAAATTTAAGGATTATAAAAAAAGATTATTAAAAGAATAAAAGATCACAAATACGTTTCCTCAAACGATCAACGAGAATGAGAGTTAAACGAGCCGTAAAATAATTAAAGGATCAAGGAACAAGCTTATGCAAGTGGAAAATGAAAGTAACCAAGCTAGCTCAAGACTTAACCAACCAATTAGCATCTAAGCAAGGGTATTAGACTAGATGGTATTATCACACCACAAGGAATCAACACTTGGCATGGAGATGAGGTAAGCTTGATGACCTAATCACTTTATTAAAGTGGAAGCATTAAGATATTATGCTAACCAAGCATTATTATCACACAAACCAAGATCACCCAAACAAACAAGCTCTATCCCCCTCCCCGCCTTCTTGCTCTCGGCCCAAACTCAAAATACAAGCTTGACTCCACCATAAATCCTAAGGTAATTCTCATGGTTTCTTCATGTTATAACTTAGTTACCGTAGAATTTTGAGCTTCAAAAACCATGCCTAGCTAGTCTAAATAAATCATCAAAGATGATGATGAATAGTGATCATCAAGAACTAATGTTGTTTTCTTAAGGTTTCTTTGAAGATCCAAGCTTTATATGGCTATATAAGGGCTTCTTGAGGCTTCTAGTGACTACCCACACTCCAAGGAAGGTATAACACCTTTGAACTCTTAGTATTAAGTTGAGTTGAATGAGTTTTAAGAATGTTTTTGAATATTGCTAATGGATGAAAGTATAAAGCATGTTTAAGGTTATGATTATCTAAATTAGTGTAATGATGATTGTTGTTGGTTGATACATGATTTTTGATAGATATAAGTGAGTATTCTTAAGAGGTTTTGATATATAATAGTTTTTAATGTTGGGATCTTGAGTTGGTTGGATTGAGGATGGTTTGGTGTGGTTTAAAAATTTAGAAATCGTTAGTTTATAGCCGTCGTAATGCCCAATTCTATAATGCCTCTTTTGTGTGTAACCTTGGATTTGAAAAAACCACTGTTGAACCTCATCATTTCCACTAATAGTTAGTTCATGTTTTAAGCTTCATTTTGATGTATAGATCGTGTTAAACGAATTTACGGTTTAGAAGAAATGATTGTTTTAGTAAACGATGTTTCGCGAAACCACCCCTACCTTATGTGTAACTTTGAAACTATTTTTTAGAACCCGCAAAAGACTTGTTGGATCATGAAACTTTTATGTAAAGTGTTAAGAGACAGTTAGTAAGGTCCTCGCGAAGGTTTCGCGTTAAAAAGATTATTTTTCGATTTTATAAAAATGATAGAGTCGAGGGCGTGCAAACGAGAATGTTAATTAATGACTTGAAAACGAGCGTTAACATATATGAGAGTTAAGAATAAGTTGCATAAGAGATCAATGACTAATATCGAGTAATGTTATTGTTTATAGATTATCGGACCAACCTGAGACCCACTCCCACCCCCGAACAATCAGGCAAGTTTTCAAACCCTTGTTGTTGTTGTCATCAAGGTTTTTATGTTTTATAATGCGATACAAATGCATGCATGTTTTAAAATCATATCTTTCGATTATTGAAGTATGACTTAAATGTTGAGCTTGTATGCTATTATATCGACAATTTCTATAAGCTATATTTTCATGGATACCCTGAGTATAGGGCCTACAGTTTGAACATTGTATTTTGAACCGGGAGATGATGTTCCCGAATATGTTACGTATGATTTTTGATAACTGATAATCGAATAAAGTTTATTCGATAGGTTTAAGCTCTAAAGTAAATAATATTTTGAATATTCATTTAAGATTTTATTTACGAACAATTATTATTATTGAATATTAATTTGATTATTCAATTAAATATTTTAATTATAAATATTTATATTATTTATTAAATGAATATTAGTTTTGAATATTCATTTAAGGATTTAATCTCCAATTATTTTATTTATATATATAATCTTTAATCAATAATTATTTAAATAATAATATTAAATATTCATTAAATTTTATAATTAGAATGGAAAACGTTTTATATTATTTATATCATCTTTGGCCTTCAATATTTTCGAAGAATATTTTCGAACTTTACCAAGATTATTTTAAAAGTAAAAGAGAGGATCCCAAACCCTATTTTCAAATTTAAATATTTCTTTATGAAGGAGATTTAAATATTCGCTCAAAATATAGGGGATCTTGCTCAACGATGGGTTTTATATTCGCAACGAAGATGCTGATAAATTAAGAAAGAGAGTTTTGATTACTTACCCAATATTCAGGAAGTAATTCATGGAACAAGTTAATCCATTAACAAGCATCGCTTGGGAAATATTGGTGAGTTTCTTCTTTCCAACTAGATACGACTTCTTAGTGGAGTCCTATTAACAAGTTTCTACTTGCGGAAAAGGGAAGCGAACTTTACATTTCAGAGTCATGGATTTTAATCGAACTAGGAGTTGGTGTAAGAGGCCGAGTGACATCAGTCCAACATTAATTATTAGGCCCAAGTAGCCCAGAAGTTCCGAAAAGGCGGTTCATTCCTTAGGAATTCATATATTGGTGGACAAGTAAATTCGACTTTTCTCCCTAACATGTAGGTATAAAGTGGGGTTGTATGACTGCGACTGCTCCTAATTACATTACTTTGTGTAACTGTGCACATCTTTACTGCTCATAATTATTTGTTCCATGTTTAATTTCAGAGCAATCAAAACATGCCATGTGTCCCACTAATATGAACCGTTTGTGAGTAATAAAGGACAGAGTTATACAAAATTAATTTTTGATTTTAAAATTATCACTTTATCTCTAATCAAGCTCTTTTCGCTCTCTTAATTCTTTTTTTCTCTTGATTAAACTCTGATAACCTCATCAGTTTTTAAGCTTTTCCGCAAACAGTTCATTATATCTTCACCAGCTACATCCAAGGATTTCACTCACAATGGTGCTAAGTTTGTACCAAATAACTATTTAGCAATTTTGGACCATACTTGTATCAATTCTGATTATAACATTTTTCAGGATTTACTGAGTGCGAGAAGTAGGGTATGCTCTCACAAACCCTATAGTTTTGTCTTGGGATAATGTTCTCGTCTTATAGAGGAATGGAATTTATGATGATGTTGAAAGTGGTACTCTCAGTATTACTTTTGAGTTCAATGAAGAAACCAAAATCATAAACAGTTCGAGAAGTTCTTCATCTCCATACTCATCTATCTTACATTACCTTAATTGGTGATACTGAGATGAGGAGATTATTCAGAGAAATTGGCTATGACAAAGACTTAAAGAATATGGTGTAAATGAAAAGGCCTGGGCTTCGAAAAGAATGGAACTTCTATTTTGACTGCATAACCAAGTCCTTCAATAATAAGTGCACAAACTTTGATGACCTCCCTATTATGTCACAGAAACTTGGGTACTCTCTAATTCATAATCGTAAATATGATTTTGGTAGAGTAGTATTATATTTCATATGAGATAGGTTAAATGTTGATCCTAATTTAGTATATAATGCTAGATTTTGTCAGCTTATATTTAATTACTGTTTCCCCAATACCCCAATTACTGTCAGTTTTTCTGATTTAATTTCAAAAGATAAGGAGAGGACTGTTCTTGCACCTCTAAGGTTGTCAATTTTTGCTAGAGACTTGCTAATTCCAAGGCTTCCTGAGACATATGCACAACAAAATATACAAAAAGCTAAGATACAAGCTATAACTGTTGGGAACCCCCCTGTAGCTAACTCAAGCTTTACAACCCAAACAGAATCCCAAACACAAGCCCCCTTAAGTGTCTCTCAAAAGACATTTGTTGTAAAAACAAAGAAGGCAGTAAAGTCTGTTGCCCCAAAAGGATCAGGACTTAGGCCTTCTCAGAAGCCACACTAAAAAACAACTGAGAAGCAAGGTGGAAAATAACCTCAAATTTCACAATTCCTTAAACCTTCTACCACTCCAAAAATAAAATTTATGTCTGATATCTTAGACTCTGATAAGGAAGACAATGCTCCTCTTTCATCAAAATTTTCAAGTCTAAAGTCTGATCCAGTAAAACCTGACCAAGTTTTCTCCAAAAAGGCCAAGTTGAGAGATATTGATGAACATGACACAACTAAATCTCAGAAAAAGCCAAGGAGTCATAAGGGTGACACAAAAGCTGATGCTCTTGTTATAATCTCTGATTTCCCTGTGAAGCTCAAAAGAAAAGTAAGGGAGGTTACACATGATCATGTGGAAATGATTGCAAGAAGATTGAAGAAACAAAGCCATGTCTCAACCAAAGAGAAAATTACAGAATCTCTTTTTGGATCAAGCCCACAAGAACCTGTATCTCAAAGTGATAAGTTTGAAGAAGCTGATTATCCAGTAAAGTCTGATGTTGCACCAAATTCTCCAATTTTAGCACATGAAGACTTTGAGAAAATTTTTGAAGCTATTTCAGAAGAGAGCCCACAAGAACCTACTACAAAAACATCTCAACCTTCATCTGTAGTAGCTGCTCTAATCATTTATCCCAAGATTCAAAAAGTCAAGCCTCTCATGAGTGTAGCTTTTGATGTTGATACAAGTGGGGTGGAAATGATGGTTGATGAAGCTGGACAGATTCACAGTACAATTAACACTGATGCTCTTCTTGAAGTCCAGGCTCTCTCTTCCATGACAATGGATGCTCATTCTCCAACTGCACAAGGTATAAACTTTGATCCTTTATTATCGACATTTATTTTAAATACTCATAATGTATCAAAGTTTGCTGTTACTTTAAAATCTGATGGGATGACCATGGACAGTCCTTTATCAAGGGATATTCATGTTCATGTGACCATGCCATACTCTTTTCAGCCACCTCTTATTTCTGTAGGTCAAACTTTTTTGAGCCTTTCATGTGAGATTGAGAGAAAAGATTTAGAGAAAAACAGAAATTTAGAGAAGCTGGATCCTTACCTGGCAAAAGGAGAGGTAGTTGAGAGAAAAGGATTTAATTAATCATAGTGAACAAAATCTAACTCTCAAAAGTCATGATATGAGTGGTGTGAGACGTATTGAGACTACATTAAAAGAAAATAGAGATTTAAGTGGTTCTTTGTTTCATTTTGCAGGTGCTTACAGTCCAAAAGAAACAGTTGTTGATCCACAACCTATAGTTCCTAAGATAAACTCTGATGCACCAAGTATTGATATTCTCCCGGCAGGTATAAACGCTGATCCTATCCTGCAGTCCACTCCTATCTACACATCATCTTGTTACAATCCTTATTGTGACTGAGGAAGTACAACAGTCAATTCATACTTCTATTCCATCTTCAACAATCCTTGTTGCTGGTGTTGCTGAAGTTGAAGAATATTTCATTCCCTCATCACCATGACTTTCAACTGGGACTGAAATTCTAGAGCTAAACCATGATGCTGCAGTTCCCATGACCACTATTCGAGTACTAAAGAGCCCACTCGTGATCAATTATACATAACACTTATTCTCTTTTTCTTCTAACTAATTTCTGAATGAGTGTGTTTCGCTCCATCTCATTCAACAAATATGAGCCGGCCACTAGCCATTTGACACCTAGCCATACAACTAGCAATGAAATCCAATTTTCTTCAATTTTAAATATCCATGTCTTTTATTATTAAGAGAATATCCTAAATTCTAAATATAAACAAGCGATTATACCTCGACAAACCAACAAACCATGACTATGATCTAGCACTCTAGCAACCTATAAGACTTAGTGAAATACAAGTGTCTCTAGCATGTAAATCAACTTAATACGACTTAACATCTCTAAACAGAACATCACTATACTAACATCAATATCACAAGTCAACTGGAAAAATTAACTAAGGGATCATGTTATAATGCAAATGCATGAAAACTATATGAACAAAATAACATAGAACTATCAAAATTAAAAAAAATAAAAAAAACTATATGGAAAAATATGTAAACTATATGAACTAAACTATCATGAACATGCAACTATATGAGACTCACACAAAAACATATCCCTTCAACTACTACCCCCAAACTTAAAATATTCATTATCCTCAGTGAAGGTAATAGTAAGGAATTCAGACATACCTAATCAGAATCAGGCTCCTCACCCTTAACGGGTGGAGTGTCAGGTGTGTCCGAAGGTGGATACACGGAATCCTCACCAAAAACTGGCCACTGGATATCAACACCGGTGGCTCTGAAAGCTGTTCCAAGTGCCGGGGTGAGATCACGTGTGAACCTGCTATGAATGTCATGCATCGCATCCATCCTTCGTGCTAGACGCCTGTACTGCGTCATGCTCATGCCAACTCCCATATCAGCTCCTTCCTTCTCCTCATGTGCCTATTGCAATGGACCTGCCTCATCTCCTAACTGAGATCTCCATGTAATCCTGCTCGCCTGAGTGGCCCCAGCAGCTGGCCTCCCACCAGGTAGGTGGTCAAAAGTATAACCAAGCCCCTTCAGATCGCGCTTGCCTCCATCCCATTCTTGCATCGTATCCAAAGTAGTGTTGTCAATAGGACCACTCGGGATCTGCAACTGCTCGTGTACGGGCCAATGAACACCAACTGCCACGCACAACTTCATCACCACGGACGCATATGGAATAGACCCCATAGTACTCCCCCTCAAGAACTTCAGAATCCCCTGATAAATCACCATCCCCAAATCTATATAATCACCTTGAAGAATACCCCATAATAATCATGCACGCTCCACAGTAATCTCATGCACATGCGAAGATGGCATGATGTTAGCACATATAAAAGCTTTCCATGCACGGGCAAACCTGTTCATTCTGGAAGCCGGGAATGTAGAATACTCGGTCGTGCCCCTCTTGATCTTCCAGTGAGTATCGGGCTGGGACAAAGTAGCAATAATAAGATCCAGATAAAAGTCCTCTAGAGTCTTATCATTTCAGGTGTCCTGCCCGGGCTTCCTCACGGGCTACTCAATCACAGTCCTAATAGCCTCTGTATTATACTACACCGTCCTCCCTCGAACCACCGTGAAGCCATTCTTCTCGACCTTGACGTTCGCATTGAACTCACGAACAACACTCATGGGCATAACATCAGGTGCCTCGCAGATAGGAACCCAGCCCATCTCAAAAATCATCTCCAACAGCTGACCATCCTTCCCTGATGGCAGAAAACCTCGTTTCTTGATGATTGGCTTCGAAAGATTTTAGATATATTTGAGATGTCATGTCTAATATGATTCATGTTTAGTTTTCAGATCTTAACAAACAGGACATATCAGGACTTACTGAAATCAGGACTTACTGAAAGTCATATGTTAATATCAGAACTTAAGGTCATATCAGAACTTAAGTGGGGGAAGAATTTCATATAAGGAAGGAAGTTGATTTATAGTAGAAGATCAAGACTAAAACAAAAGAAAAGATGCATGGAAAGAGTTAGAAGACTGGAAGACTTGTAGAAGATATCTGATTGATATATTTTAGGAGACAGAATTATATTTCATATCAATTAGAAGTTATCTTGTAACTGTGTATTATATAAACACATACTTAGGGTTTACACTATAGGTGTTATCATTATCGAGAAGATTATACATTGTAACCTAGCAGCTCTTAGTGAGATTTGTTCATCACTGAGAGAGAACAACAGTTCTTATTGTAACAGAGTTTATTCAATATACTTGATCTTTGTTACATAATTGTGTTAAATCGATTTGATTGTATAAACACTGTATTCAACCCCCTTCTACAGTGTTGTGTAACCTAACAATTGGTATCAGAGCTTATCTGTTAACACACATACAGTAAAGTTTCAAACAATCATGTCTGAAGAAGCACAAACTCCAACCAAGCCTACCAAATCTGAAGAAACTCAAAAGACTCAAACCCACAGTCGATATGAGACTATTAGTGTTCCCATACTGAGACCTTCTGAGTATCCCATATGGAAAGTGAAGATGGCTATGTTTCTAGAAGCTACAGATCCAGAATACCTTGACAAAATTAATGAAGGACAACATAAGCCTACCAAGCTCTTTGTTGTAGTTGCTGATCAACCAGCAAAGACCATACCAAAGGAGAAAGGTGATTACACAGCTAAAGACATCTCATCTATTGCCAAGGATGCTAGGGTAAGGCATTTGTTGCATAGTGCCATTGATAATGTCATGTCAAACAGGGTAATTAATTGCAAAACTGTAAAGGAGATATGGGATGCTTTGGAGACAAGATGTCAGGGAACTGATGCAATCAAGAAGAACATGAGGACTATACTCACTCAAGAGTATGAGCACTTTGACTCAAAAGCTGATGAGTCATTAACTGACTTATATGACAGGTTTGTCAAACTCTTGAATGATCTGTCACTAGTGGACAAGGAATATGATCTTGAAGATTCAAATCTAAAATTCCTTTTAGCTCTTCCTAAAAATTAGGATTTGAAGTCAACTACCATAAGAAAAAACTATGACCTTACTGAAACTACTCTTGATGAAATTTATGGTATGCTCAAGACTCATGAACTTGAGATGGATCAAATGAGCAAGAGGCATGGAAGGAAGTTAAAGACAGTTGCTCTTAAAGCTGAAGAGGAATCTCCCAAAATTGTTGCCTCAAAGAGGGGCATATGAAAGGCTCTCATCATAAAGTCTGATTCAAAGTCATCATATTCTGATGATGATGATTCAAAAACTAAAAGTTTACCTAAAATGGATGCTGATGAAGAGATGATGAAATTGTGTGCTCTTATGATGAAGGGTATTGAAAGAGATGTGTCCTAAGTCCAATCATGTATGAGGATTTAGGAATAACTTTTATGTAATCTATTTTGATTTCATTGATATTAATAAAAGACTTGTTTTGTTTTTATTGCGGGCTTTATCTATTTTAAGTGTTTAAATAAGATCTACCACAGTTTAGAGTAAAGCTTTTTATGGATTGTGATGAGATCATAATAATGAGACATAAAAGATGATAACTCTAAACTTAAATAGTTCCTGGTCGTAGGATTACTAACTGGTAATTAATAATCCACAAAGATCGGTACATACTATGCTTACTTCATTATGAAGGATGTCTATTCTTATAGACATATGTGTGGTGACACTATAGCTAGTATGTAGGTGCTTATTATAGAATAAGTTTGCTGAACATGACTCACACAGCTGAACAACTGATGGAGTTCACTCACGTGTCAGCAGATGTTCACATAGTGATAGTTGTACAAGTATCCTTAGACTTAAGATTGTGATAGTCATCTTGTGTACACTGAACTATACTTTGGTTTAGTTCTTAGTCTCCAGGGAAAATAATAAAGGCTCTACTGGGTGTAGGAATTTGTACACGAAGATAATGTATGATCAATAAAGGACCTTCCCCTTCCAGTGAAAGGAAGAGAATGTTCAATGCTGATCCACTTATGCTAGTTCAGGAATCTCTGGCCAGAGTGAATGAAATTAGAAAGGAGTTTCTAATTCACATTAATTATAACTAAGCACAGTGAATGGGAAAGCATATGATTAAATAAGATAGGCTTGACACGAGTTCCATGCCTTGTATTTAATCATAACATTGCAGGATAGAAGGAATTAATTGTACGGTAACTATTCACTAAATAGGTTCTTGGTATTCTAAGCAGTGAATTCGTATTATCCGGATAGTCGCGATATGCTGAGAAGTATCCCTCACGATGTAGAATAAACATGATTAATTTATTAATTAATCATATTTAATAAATTAGAAAATTTATATAAATAATGATAAAATAGTTTTATTATTATTTATTTCTACTACCGGCTTAATATTGAACCTACATGGTCACACCATAAAAGAGAATGATTTAATGGTGAAGGAATTGATTAATAATGGCTGGTAATTATTTATTTGTGAAATAAATAATTAATTAGCAAATTTAATAATTGATTAAATGAGATTTAATTAATTATAAATTAATTAAGAAAAGTTCTTAATATTATTAATTAAGAATTTAATTTTGGAAATTAAATCAAGTGAGATAATTATTTTTCTAAAGTGTTTAGAAAAGGGATTAATGATTAAAAGGTTTTTTAATTATTAGTTAATTGGTTAATAAGAATAATCAATTAAAGTGTTAATAATAATAATATTTTATGGGAAAATTTTCAGCTGAAAATTTTGCCTATAAATATACTATTATAAACCCTATTTTGCCTCAGCGTTGATGTTGACATCATGCTGACATCATCAGATGATGTCATGCTGATGTCAGTATAGCTGTCAGGGCGCGTGGGGCGCGTGTGCGCGTGGGGGCTCGTGTGCGCGTGGGGGCGCGTGTGCGCATGGGGGCGCGTGGCTGAGCTTCTCGGGGCGCGTGAGGGTGCGTGGGTGGTCAGATTGGGGGCGTGCTTGGTGCCGTTGGATTCCTCTTTTCGAGACACATCCAATGGTATATTATATTATATTTTCTGAAATTGTTTCAGACTGTTTATAGCTAACAGTAGTGTATTAAAGCTGTTTTTAACTGTTTTAATTACTTTTAAATGCCTCATGTGATACATAGAGATGTATAATGCTTAGACTAATATGCTACATGATTTAACATGCCTACCTTTACATTTATTCATGCTTATATACGTGATATATGCTTAACTTATCATGCGATGATAGATGTAACACCCCCAAATCCGGGGTCGGGGATCCGGGTTGTCACGAGTTCCATTTCCCTTAACAACACCCAATCTTAATAAATAATCAACTACTCTGTACTGTGACCCCACAATAAACACACACACCACAAGTTATAGTCTCAGAGATGAATATCCAAAAATAATCACAAGTCGTTTTATTCCACAATTACATGCCAATACACCTTAAACAGGTTTCTGAATAAATTTACATTTCTTTGCCATTATTACAATTCATAAATATACATAATCTGATACATCAAAAGTTGAAAGCCTAGCCTATTGGTAGTTCCTACCTCAGCTATGGCGGCATCAGTGCTTCTAGAAAACTGCGGAACGTCTCCTAACCTCTTGCGAATCGGGAGCTTGGCCCGGTTCATCTTGTCTATCTGATGTTGTGTGATGAAAGAAGAAAGCAAGGGTGAGCAGCAAGCCCACCAAAATAACATGTATAATGATTAACAATATATGAGCCTTCTCATAGTACTCATGAAAGTCTTGGTCAAAAGAAATGAACCAAGTTGATATCTTAATGCGATGAAGTCGCAAAATATTCAGTATATATATATACATATATACTTTTCAAAATATTGGAAGTCCTCTTCCATGCACAATATACACAAAGTCCCAGTGTATAACTGTATAAAAAAATATCGTTGCAAGGTGATCTCATATATCTAACCTTGTCTCAACGTTTTTCTGAAAATCTTTGTCATTCATAAGACAATTATTAATTAGATATAAGTTTAAAAGATGAAGTTACAAGATACCCCAATATACTTATATCTTTCCCAAATACTACTTGAAATACCACCGTTCAAGTTATAATTAGCTTCAAAAGTTCATCACATAGATGAGACCACAAGACCAGATTTGAATAGATTAAATCTTTAAAATATTATCAAAATAAAATGAAGTTACGAGATACTTCATTTGATGCAAACATCATTTTGAAAACTTGACCCTGCCAACACTCAACAATCGCCCGACCGTAGCCTTTCTATCGAAGTGCTCTGGGTAGTGTTGCAGAAATATCCAATTGGATGATGAACTCATTACGGGAGTTTGCCGCGCCAGGAAGACCACTTACGATGATCAGTCGTAGTAGTGCAACCCCACCATTTTCTACATGTAGAGGAGAACCTGTCGGATTTACTTGTCAACCGAACACTGAACTCCTAAGGAATGGACCGCCTTAGCGGAACTTCCAGGCCATTTTGGGCCAATATAATAAGGCTGGGCCGGCGCTACTCGGCCACTTACGCCACTCCTAGTTCAGATGAAATCCATGACTCTGAAACGTAAAGCTCGTCCCCACTTTCCCCAAGTAGAAACTTGTTGATACGGCTCCACCAAGAAGTCGTATCTATTTGGAAAGGAGAACTCACCGATATTTCCCAGGCGATGCCTGTTAATGGATTAACTTGTTCCAAGAATTTTACTTCCCGAGTGTTGGGTAAGTAATCAATTCATTTATCAAAACAGCAACCTTGTTGCGAATATAAAACACACCACAGAGCCGGATCCCTCAGGTTTTGAGCGAGTATTTAAATCCCCTTCGAAAGGAGGATCTTAAATATATAAAAAAAATGAGTTTTGGGATCCGCTCTAACTTTTAAAAATCATTTTGAAGACTCGCAAAACATTTTTAAGAATGTTTGGAGTGAAGCTGATTTAATGAAGTAAATCAGTCCCCAGAATATTTAGAAAATGTCTGAATATTATTATTTAAATAATATTCCCATAAAGAATAATTTTTATAAAATAATTGAAGTAGAAGTATTAAAACTTATACTTGAAATGAGTAGCAAATAATCAAAGATATACGTATACGAAAGTAATATCTTTATTTGAATAATCAAAAGTAAGTTTGATTATCGACACCTTATTCTTTAATACAATAAAGAATATTATTAAGTAATAAGCGGAGTCATAATACCTCGAATGAATACTATAAATAATATTCATAAAATAAAGGAGTCATACATCCTCAAATGAATATCCAAGTAATATTCAATAATAATATAAACTGAGTCATAAGCCCTCGAATGAATACTCAAATTAATATTCAATTAAGTAAAATAAAGGTATCGAATAAACCTTATTCGATCCATAGTTTTAAAAACTATATCCATATATATATATATATAATATACTCGGGAACATCGACTCCCGGTTTAGAAATATGTTCACCTTTTATCCCCTATACTAAGGGTATACGCAACTACTTGCTTATTTCTAGCATAGGTATTATGCAACTATAAGCATTGAAATCAACAGATAGATAACCAGATTACGAAACAGACATGCATATATACCATATCAGCATGCTCCAATATATCGCAAAATTTGCTAATAACAATCATGCACTATCACAAGATAATGCATATACATATATTTACATCACAACAACAGTATATCGGGTAGAAAACTTGCCTGAGCGATTTGGGGTGATAAAAGGCTCGGGACGAGTCTGGTAACCTATAAACAACAAGTAAGTTGGAATTAAACCAAAGTCACTTGTAAATCTATACTCTAACCAACTCAGACTCTAACGCTCGTTTTGCGCTTACTGATTCTCTTAAGTCACTCGAGTACCCTCGGCTCCACCATTTTTAATAATTTAACCTTTATGAGTTTTAAAGCGATTCCTTCGCGAGTGTCTTACCAACTGCCTAACACACTTACCATAAATGTTTCATACATTAATTAACCCTTTTTGGTCTTTAACCTATGTTTCAAAGTAAGGCGAGGGGAAAAGTTTCGTTCGCGAAACGCCGTTACTTGAAACGGTCGTTTCTCCTAAACCGTGCATCGGAATCGAACGAACTACATATCAAAACGAAGCTCGTAACATGAGCTATCTAAACATGGCAGTGGTCATAATCTAGCAGGGGGTTCTCGGGTCCTAATGTTATGCACAAAAACAGTCTAAAGAAAATCGGACGTTACGACAGCTATGTTTACGCGATTTCCAATATTTTAAACCATTCAAAACCATCCCAAATCAACCTCAAATCCAACATACAACCAACATCCATCCTTATCACATCATAACAACCCCATCCAATTCAATTTAATCATTCATACTTATGCTTAAACTTAACTTTAATCATACTTAAGTTCTTTTCATCAAAACCTCAACATTTACCATTCCATTTCACTACCATTTCAAATCCCAAACTCTAATCACAACAACAAGCTACAATATCATCCTACTAATCAAAATCATCTTATAATATATAGGAATCTAGGGTTTGGAGATGGTATACCTTCCTTTGAGTGGTGGGAGGAGCTAGGAAGCCTTAAGAAGCTTTGAGAAGTCTTAAGAATGCTTGGATCTTCAAGAAAAACAAGAAAAACTTCAAGTTAAAAACTTGAAAACACTATTCATAGTCTTCTTCTTTGATTAAATGGAGAAGATGGAGAAGGAATTGATGGCTTAAACTCATGATATAGCCCTAACTAAGCATGAAGATGATTAGGGAATTAACTCACCAATTTAGGAAGCTTGGATCTTTGATTTTGAATTTCTTGCTCTTTTGAATAGTAAAAAGCCGAGAGCAAAGATGAACCATGCCTTGGTTGCTTTTTGATTTTGATGAAAAATGATTTTGCTTGGCTTGGTTGGCTTGTTTTTGTGTTTGATTTAGTTAATTACCTTGTTGCCCTTGAATTTGTGTGGTTACAAAGCCACCACACCTCCTTCCTTTTTTGTCATGCCTATGTCACCTTGCACATGTCATAATGCTCCCACTTGTCCACACCTTGTGGTTTGATGATGTCACAATCCCTGGCTTCTTGTACAAGCTTGTCTCTTGGTCACTTATTTGTTTTACGGTTCGCTTATCTTTCGTTCTCGTTTATCGTTTGAGGGATCATACCTGGGATCTTATTACTTAGGTTCCCTTAACCTTTCTCAATATATTGTATTCCTTCTATGATCCTCTCTTATAATCCTTTAATTTAAATCCTTTTTATCCTGTTACCTTATACTCAATTCTCTCCGTATCTTGTGGATTTTCGGGAAAAATCAAAGTGTTCGGAATTGGATTCTGACGATCTTTACATACACTTATATACCTCATAGAGTACTAATAATATCCCATAAGATCAATAACAGAATCCCTACATAGCGTGGCATGAAAAGTTTTCTCGTTCAGCAAAAACACTATTCATAAGGGTTTCAAAATTTCTCAAAAATTGGGGTTATTACAGTCTCCCCTCCTTAAAAGGATTCCGTCCCGGAATCAGATAGAAAACAAATGGGGATACTTTCTTAGCATTACACTTTCTAACTCTCGAGTCAATTTTCCCACATTGTGGTTCTACCACCAAACTCTGCCTAGTTTGATAATCCTTCTCCTAAGCACTTGTTCCTTTTCACTCTATAACCCTTCCTGGTTGCTCCATATAGGTTACGTCGGGTTGCATATCTATGCGCTCATATGCCTCTATTTATCTGGCATCTGAATTACACTTCCTTAACATTGATACGTGAAACACGTTACGACCTGCTACATGTTCGGGGTTAGGGCTAGCTCATATGCTAACTTCCCAAACGTCTTAATATATCCAAGGGTCCAACAAATTGTAGACTTAGCTTTCCTTTCTTTCCGAACCTCATCAATCCTTTCCAAGGGATACCTATAACATTACTAGGTCCCCTATTTCATACTCTTTATCCTTTCGTGTCAAATCAACATACTTATCATGTCCATCTTGGGCTACTACCAGCCGTCCTCTGATTAGATCTATCATATCCTTGGTCCTTTGGACTACTGCGGGTCCGAGCATCTTGCGCTCTACAACTTCATCCTAACATAAGGGAGATCGACATTATCTTCCCTCAAGGATCTCATAAGGCGATATCTCGATAATGACATATGATCTATTGTCGTAAGATAACTCAATCCGCATTAAGTGATCATTCCAAATTCTTTCAAGTCTATTACACAGACTCTCATCATAGCTTCTAATCATTAGAACTTTTGCTTCTCAATACCCATTCTTTTCCAGTTCGTAATCGCTATCACCTTCCGTTCCTAATATTATACTGGTTATACTTTTGCTCGTTAGCGTTCTATAACCTTTTAATAACCACGTCAACCTTAGTATCACGAATGTGTTCCCATTCCGCATACTACCACCACTTTATTACTCCTTTTTCAATTGTTTCTATTTTCCAAAATTTGATCAATCAAATAGAAGTAAAGGAATTTGTTGAGAGATCACTAAGATCATGAACACTTGTTATATCGCATAGTTAGTACAGAAGGTGGCCAGCCTTTAGTACTTGACAAGCAATTAAACAATAGCTGGTATCCTACTAGGCTTCTATCACACAGATAGATAGTCATTCGGCAATACCTCCCCTTTCTGGAAGGGTTGTTCTTCTCAGCTTACATAAAATGAAAAGAAGAGAAAAGAACGAATTGAAGAGAATTGTATATATTTGAAAAAATATACTGCCACAAAATATCTGGCTTGGAACCTACCTCTGAACTATAGAGGTTTGTCATAGGAGAACAAAACATATATGTATTTATATCAACATCAAGTATTATAGCATCGCATTTCACATGCCTAAATATTTTTGCCATTCCGTCCATCATTCTATGGACCCATGCTCTTCCTCGAGCTTATACACAATCACCTTTGAAACTCCCTCGACATCGAAAATCGAATCTGGGATCTCATTCTATACATCATCGTTACTAGAATCCATTTCTATACCGCAACCTTCTTCGTATGGGTAATACTACTCTTTATCGATAAGAAGGAATAAATATATCATAGGTAGATAATCGACTTAATTAGTCTATCAATGATAACTTATACACTACCACTACCCGATTAGTGGTATTCAATCTCAACATCCATTCCAATACAACTCTCACGGTTGTAATTAGCTCATTACTCGCAGAATCATTGCTGCCTTACTATGGTCCACCACTGACCTACTGTAGTCATTCATTTTCCATGAAGTCTTAATAGCTAACCATACGGAGTCCATACATCTCGTATCTAATTCTCCTAAGGAGTTAACATAACCACCAATCACAATTCATGAAGAACACTCCAAACTCTGTCGTACTTTCATGACATGAAGCAGGTAAAATTGCAGAAGAGTTTCAATCAAAGCAACGATAGCAGGTTAATACCATTCTTAGTCATATGCCTTAAATAGAAGACTTAACTCAAAGGTTCGTTTAGTCCTTTTTGAAACATGGTCCTGGATTATTCTCAAGATAGTACCTTATGAGATAGATAGGCCGCTCCTGGCGATTACACGAATTAAACCTTTACCGAACTACTATAACGGTTGGGTATTGCACAGTCATCAGAAGGAATGTCAATCTTCCAAACCATAATACAACCTTCATAGCTTTAACCATCATCACTGTATTCCTTTGGCACAAGCGCCTATAATTATTCTCTTACATTTAAAGTGTCGGCCGCCTTTTTGGCCTTTCCTGATAGTAAATTTTCCTTACAGTCAATGTCGTCTTAACCACTTTCACTAATTTTCTACCCTATTTCCGATCACTGCTTGAGTGAAGATGTTTTCCTTAAAATCAGATGAGTAAAAAAAAATCACCATTTTTCCATAAGTTATCCCCTCAGTCTTTAGAGGTTAATCACTGTCATGACTGACTCTTAATCATACTTAGAACATCTTTTATCCTGGGCCCTAATTGCCCTGAACAATTTCGACCTTTACTGGTTCGATTCATACTTTCTCGTGGTTCAACACGTGCCCCACTTGGCAATATTATAATTACGTCATATTTCCTTTATCCACATTTCTATTCTTGAGAATTTTGAATATTACCTTTCTCCTTGTAAAACCTCTAAGGTTATCCTTGAATCGTTCCTCCTGTATTCCCTAGATACAGGGCATATCAAAATACCATATACTAATACTAGAATCATTGTCTATATACTTTTGAAAAAAAAAAAAATTCTCCACTGATTCTTTAAAGGTTGTTATTACCTTAATCCTTTCCAATTCATACTGTCAAATTTCATACTATCCCTATTAAGGGTGAAATGCCAACCTTTATGCATTCCCCTAGGATTCATTTTAAGTTACCGATGTTCTATCCTTAATTCCACCTTTGAAAAGGTACATGCATCCATCCATGGATAAACCAAGTCATATATCCTTGATAGATTATCTTCTTCATCATTCCCACCTCGATAGTCTATACCTAACTTCATAATAGCATCCTTATTCAAATTGAGGTCAATCCATATGGCCTCCAAAAGATAACAACGGTTATCCGCTTGTCTTGCCTAATTTGGTAACGATAACAAGGATGTTCTGGAAGATATTGGTCGTGTTCAACGTGAACTTCTTCTTAATAATTCCTTATTTACTTTTGTTGTTTATCTCAACAGTCACCTCAATGTTGGGATATCTTTCATACCTGGCGTCTCCCTTTCTGGGTATCAAGCCACCGGTCTTACATTTCACCTTCTTGAAGGTCACTTCCTTCATCCAATTTTTCCTAATTTCTTACTTCCTTATCCCCTTAGTCTATCCGCGTCTCATTATTTATCCTTCGAATTATCTCAAGGTTTCCTCGAATCCTCCCAACTTACAGGGGATAACTATATGTATCTCTTATGCCCTCAACCATCAATTTTAACTTATGGTGAATCACCCTCATCCTGACGAATGCATACTTTTCTATTTCTATTGCTACGAGTCGTCATAAGCATTGATTTCAACATCCCGTCATTCTGGATTCGTGTCCTCAGAACGAATCTTGACAACTTTTACAACTTAGATTCATAATTTATCATACTCGTCTGCCTTTGTTCTGACTCTAAAGCTTTTACACTATCTCCTTATCTTTGGGAATTACTTTCCCGAAAACAATTGACTGGACTTAAATCAGTTTATTATAATCTCTTGCTCCGTGCCTTCCTTGGTCTTTCGCCAGCGGGTGGTCTCTCTCTTAGGAGGGTAAGTGACAAAAACAGTCTTTTGTGGTTCGTCAATCATTCAGAATCTCAAATGATTCCTCTATTTCCTTTAGCCAGGCTCTTGCCTCGACTAGGTCAACTTGTTCCTTGGAACTCTGAGAGCTTAGAGACTTAAAGGTCCTGAAAGAATTTCTCACCGCATTGTTTCCTCAGGGTGGTGGTTGGGGATAATAGTCTAACTTCTGTCTAGACTGGTCTATAAATTATCGTATAGGAGTACCATCTCGGGTCTCCTTTCCTTACTCGACTTTCTGTTTCCTTAGTATGAAATGTTTCAACCTTCTCCCATAATCGGGGTTATCTTATACATTAAAAAAACCTTGTTTTCCACTCCATTATGTTATGTGTTCTTTCTTTCTTGATGGCAACCTCCCTGACTATCACATTCAGGGTTTGCCCTAAATCTTATTCCTCAAACTATGGCTCTCATCTAAGTTCTCATCCTTAAGCTCTTGAACTTTCGGAACCCAAATTCTATAGGAATACCTCATTATTCCCTTATCATCTTTCTCAGTATTAATCTTTTATCTATTTGTTGGCTCCCTGCCTTCATTCATCACTTTTACTGGCACAATATGTTCCTTTCCAATAATTCGGGCTGTATTGCTATCTCAAATAGCTTTTCGGTACCGGCTCCGGTTACCTTCACTACTATTTCCATTTTCTTAAAATCTCTTATAAACTCTCCAAAAGACATTATCATCTTGAGTCTCTCCTTTTTACTAAGGGCATCAGCCACCATATTGGCTTTCCCCGAATGATACAGAATCTCCCAATCATAATTCTTGATTAGCTCTAACCGCCTCCTCTGGTGTACGTTGAGCTATTTCTACGCAAAAAGGTACTAGAGCACTTATGGCTTAGGTAAATCTCGCACTTCTCTCCATACAAGTAGTGCCTCCAATCTTTAGGGCAAAACTATTGCCACGAGCCCAAGCTCATGGGTGGGGATATCGAATTTTATATTCCCTTAATTGTCTTGACGCATACGTGAGTACCTTGTTGTGCTGTATAAGAGCACCCTAATTCCTTATGCGAAGCGTCAATACAATTCACAAAATCTCCTTTTTCCATCCAGCAATGCCAACATAGGGGCCATCACCAATCTTTGCTTCAGTTCTTGAAAGCTTTTCTCGCATTTCTCTGTCCATTTAAACTATTCAGTCTTACGAGTAAGCTGCGTTAAAGGGCTACTATCTTTACAAACTTGAACGAACCTCCGGTAGTGACCGGCCAATCCTACCTCTGGTAGTCGACCTAACCATGGTCATCAATTCATCAGTGGTCCTTTATCCAATCTTGTCAGGATCCTCCATGGGATCCTCCTCAGCAACTATCCCTTCTAGGACAACATCCTCAACCGCTACATTCTCAATATCAACATCATCCGGTCCTGCATTAGGACACTCTATCGGATCCACAATCCGATCTCCAATTAGTAATAAACATCATCGCGTTGTTGCTCCTCAACCTCAGGGTTCGGAGTCCCGCTACCATCTACGATAACGAACTACGCTTCTATCACGATATTTATAAGGGTTCCCATAAGGGTTTTAACTGTCAGTACTACATTAGGTAGCCCGACTATGAACTTGGCAAGAGTTCTTATTATCTTAGTGAACTTATTATCTTAACGTCACATCATCTCTAAGGTTTATAACGCTTGGCTCTGATACCACTTCTGTAACACCCCCAAATCCGGGGTCGGGGATCCGGGTTGTCACGAGTTCCATTTCCCTTAACAACACCCAATCTTAATAAATAATCAACTACTCTGTACTGTGACCCCACAATAAACACACACACCACAAGTTATAGTCTCAGAGATGAATATCCAAAAATAATCACAAGTCGTTTTATTCCACAATTATATGCCAATACACCTTAAACAGGTTTCTGAATAAATTTACATTTCTTTGCCATTATTACAATTCATAAATATACATAATCTGATACATCAAAAGTTGAAAGCCTAGCCTATTGGTAGTTCCTACCTCAGCTATGGCGGCATCAGTGCTTCTAGAAAACTGCGGAACATCTCCTAACCTCTTGCGAATCGGGAGCTTGGCCCGGTTCATCTTGTCTATCTGATGTTGTGTGATGAAAGAAGAAAGCAAGGGTGAGCAGCAAGCCCACCAAAATAACATGTATAATGATTAACAATATATGAGCCTTCTCATAGTACTCATGAAAGTCTTGGTCAAAAGAAATGAACCAAGTTGATATCTTAATGCGATGAAGTCGCAAAATATTCAGTATATATATATATATACATATATACTTTTCAAAATATTGGAAGTCCTCTTCCATGCACAATATACACAAAGTCCCAGTGTATAACTGTATAAAAAAATATCGTTGCAAGGTGATCTCATATATCTAACCTTGTCTCAACGTTTTTCTGAAAATCTTTGTCATTCATAAGACAATTATTAATTAGATATAAGTTTAAAAGATGAAGTTACAAGATACCCCAATATACTTATATCTTTCCCAAATACTACTTGAACTACCACCGTTCAAGTTATAATTAGCTTCAAAAGTTCATCACATAGATGAGACCACAAGACCAGATTTGAATAGATTAAATCTTTAAAATATTATCAAAATAAAATGAAGTTACGAGATACTTCATTTGATGCAAACATCATTTTGAAAACTTGACCCTGCCAACACTCAACAATCGCCCAACCGTAGCCTTTCTATCGAAGTGCTCTGGGTAGTGTTGCAGAAATATCCAATTGGATGATGAACTCATTACGGGAGTTTGCCGCGCTAGGAAGACCACTTACGATGATCAGTCGTAGTAGTGCAACCCCACCATTTTCTACATGTAGAGGAGAACCTGTCGGATTTACTTGTCAACCGAACACTGAACTCCTAAGGAATGGACCGCCTTAGCGGAACTTCCAGGCCATTTTGGGCCAATATAATAAGGCTGGGCCGGCGCTACTCGGCCACTTACGCCACTCCTAGTTCAGATGAAATCCATGACTCTGAAACGTAAAGCTCGTCCCCACTTTCCCCAAGTAGAAACTTGTTGATTCGGCTCCACCAAGAAGTCGTATCTATTTGGAAAGGAGAACTCACCGATATTTCCCAGGCGATGCCTGTTAATGGATTAACTTGTTCCAAGAATTTTACTTCCCGAGTGTTGGGTAAGTAATCAATTCATTTATCAAAACAGCAACCTTGTTGCGAATATAAAACACACCACAGAGCCGGATCCCTCAGGTTTTGAGCGAGTATTTAAATCCCCTTCGAAAGGAGGATCTTAAATATATAAAAAAAATGAGTTTTGGGATCCGCTCTAACTTTTAAAAATCATTTTGAAGACTCGCAAAACATTTTTAAGAATGTTTGGAGTGAAGCTGATTTAATGAAGTAAATCAGTCCCCAGAATATTTAGAAAATGTCTGAATATTATTATTTAAATAATATTCCCATAAAGAATAATTTTTATAAAATAATTGAAGTAGAAGTATTAAAACTTATACTTGAAATGAATAGCAAATAATCAAAGATATACATATACGAAAGTAATATCTTTATTTGAATAATCAAAAGTAAGTTTGATTATCGACACCTTATTCTTTAATACAATAAAGAATATTATTAAGTAATAAGCGGAGTCATAATACCTCGAATGAATACTATAAATAATATTCATAAAATAAAGGAGTCATACATCCTCAAATGAATATCCAAGTAATATTCAATAATAATATAAACTGTGTCATAAGCCCTCGAATGAATACTCAAATTAATATTCAATTAAGTAAAATAAAGGTATCGAATAAACCTTATTTGATCCATAGTTTTAAAAACTATATCCATATATATATATATATATATATATAATATACTCGGGAACATCGACTCCCGGTTTAGAAATATGTTCACCTTTTATCCCCTATACTAAGGGTATACGCAACTACTTGCTTATTTCTAGCATAGGTATTATGCAACTATAAGCATTGAAATCAACAGATAGATAACCAGATTACGAAACAGACATGCATATATACCATATCAGCATGCTCCAATATATCGCAAAATTTGCTAATAACAATCATGCACTATCACAAGATAATGCATATACATATATTTACATCACAACAACAGTATATCGGGTAGAAAACTTGCCTGAGCGATTTGGGGTGATAAAAGGCTCGGACCGAGTCTGGTAACCTATAAACAACAAGTAAGTTGGAATTAAACCAAAGTCACTTGTAAATCTATACTCTAACCAACTCAGACTCTAACGCTCGTTTTGCGCTTACTGATTCTCTTAAGTCACTCGAGTACCCTCGGCTCCACCATTTTTAATAATTTAACCTTTACGAGTTTTAAAGCGATTCCTTCGCGAGTGTCTTACCAACTGCCTAACACACTTACCATAAATGTTTCATACATTAATTAACCCTTTTTGGTCTTTAACCTATGTTTCAAAGTAAGGCGAGGGGAAAAGTTTCGTTCGCGAAACGCCGTTACTTGAAACGGTCGTTTCTCCTAAACCGTGCATCGGAATCGAACGAACTACATATCAAAACGAAGCTCGTAACATGAGCTATCTAAACATGGCAGTGGTCATAATCTAGCAGGGGGTTCTCGGGTCCTAATGTTATGCACAAAAACAGTCTAAAGAAAATCGGACGTTACGACGGCTATGTTTACGCGATTTCCAATATTTTAAACCATTCAAAACCATCCCAAATCAACCTCAAATCCAACATACAACCAACATCCATCCTTATCACATCATAACAACCCCATCCAATTCAATTTAATCATTCATACTTATGCTTAAACTTAACTTTAATCATACTTAAGTTCTTTTCATCAAAACCTCAACATTTACCATTCCATTTCACTACCATTTCAAATCCCAAACTCTAATCACAACAACAAGCTACAATATCATCCTACTAATCAAAATCATCTTATAATATATAGGAATCTAGGGTTTGGAGATGGTATACCTTCCTTTGAGTGGTGGGAGGAGCTAGGAAGCCTTAAGAAGCTTTGAGAAGTCTTAAGAATGCTTGGATCTTCAAGAAAAACAAGAAAAACTTCAAGTTAAAAACTTGAAAACACTATTCATAGTCTTCTTCTTTGATTAAATGGAGAAGATGGAGAAGGAATTGATGGCTTAAACTCATGATATAGCCCTAACTAAGCATGAAGATGATTAGGGAATTAACTCACCAATTTAGGAAGCTTGGATCTTTGATTTTGAATTTCTTGCTCTTTTGAATAGTAAAAAGCCGAGAGCAAAGATGAACCATGCCTTGGTTGCTTTTTGATTTTGATGAAAAATGATTTTGCTTGGCTTGGTTGGCTTGTTTTTGTGTTTGATTTAGTTAATTACCTTGTTGCCCTTGAATTTGTGTGGTTACAAAGCCACCACACCTCCTTCCTTTTTTGTCATGCCTATGTCACCTTGCACATGTCATAATGCTCCCACTTGTCCACACCTTGTGGTTTGATGATGTCACAATCCCTGGCTTCTTGTACAAGCTTGTCTCTTGGTCACTTATTTGTTTTACGGTTCGCTTATCTTTCGTTCTCGTTTATCGTTTGAGGGATCATACCTGGGATCTTATTACTTAGGTTCCCTTAACCTTTCTCAATATATTGTATTCCTTCTATGATCCTCTCTTATAATCCTTTAATTTAAATCCTTTTTATCCTGTTACCTTATACTCAATTCTCTCCGTATCTTGTGGATTTTCGGGAAAAATCAAAGTGTTCGGAATTGGATTCTGACGATCTTTACATACACTTATATACCTCATAGAGTACTAATAATATCCCATAAGATCAATAACAGAACCCCTACATAGCGTGGCATGAAAAGTTTTCTCGTTCAGCAAAAACACTATTCATAAGGGTTTCAAAATTTCTCAAAAATTGGGGTTATTACAATAGATTTAGGTGAACTTAATTAACATAAGGCGTATGTTAGACAATATAGTATAGTGAAATTGTTTCATAACCTTAATAATAATATTATGAATATAATCATGAGATTCTTGTGTTTATGAAACACGTAATTGAATATGAATTTTCAATATGAGAGAAAGGATGATTCTGTCAATAACAGATTTCATAATTCATTACTTTCATAGATGATTGATTTAGATTCAGATATGTGTATTTGATAAAACACAAGTCTGAAGCCTTTGAAAAGTTCAAAGAATATAAGCATGAAGTGGAGAAATAAACCAAACATAGTATTATAACTCTTCGATCAGATCGAGGTGGTGAATACTTGAATGGAGAGTTTCTAAATTACCTCAAAGAAAATGGTATAGTCTCCCAGTGGACTCCTCCATATACTCCACAGTTGAATGGGGTATCTGAAAGGAGAAATTGAACTTTGTTAGACATGGTTCGGTCCATGATGAGCTATGCGAATCTTCCAGTATTCCTATGGGGTTATGCATTGGAAACCTCAGCATATTTACTGAATAAGGTGCCTTCCAAATATGTTCCTCAAACTCCATATGAGATATGGAAAGAAAGGAAACCGAGTCTTAAACACGTTAAGATTTGGGGATGTCCAGCTTATGTCAAGAAAGTTGACCCAGATAAGCTGGAATCTCGATCCGTAAAATGTAATTTTGTGGGATATCCTAAAGAGACTTTAGGGTATTACTTCGATCATCGGGTGTTTATCTCCAGACATGCTACCTTCTTGGAAAAGCAGTTTATCCTTGAAGGAAACAGTGGGAGCAAAATTGAACTTGATGAAGTTCAAGAAGCACAAACTACTACGGATCAAGTGGAAACACCTGTTCAGACTGAACAACCTTCTGTGGAACAGCCCATTCGTAGGTCAGGGAGAGTGTCTCGCCAACCTGAGAGGTATTATGGCCTTGTCACTGAGAATGACAATGAGTTTTCAATCATTGATGATGACGACCCTGTGACCTATAATGAGGCTATAAGTAGTGTTGACTCAGAGAAATGTCATAGTACCATGAAATTCGAAATGGAATCTATGTATACCAACCAAGTATGGACTCTGGTTGAGGCACCTGAAGGTATTAAGCCTATTGGGTGCAAGTGGGTATACAAAAGAAAGATTGGAGCAGATGGCCAGGTGGAGACCTATAAGGCCAGGCTCGTGGCAAAAGGATTCAAACAAAGGCAAGGGATTGACTTTGATAAAACTTTTTCGCCTGTAGCCTTGTTAAAATCAATTCGGATTTTGCTTGCGATTGCTGCTTACTACGACTATAAGATCTGGAAAATGGACGTGAAAATGGCCTTCCTCAATGGGGAACTTGAAGAGGAAGTGTATATGACACAACCAGAGGGTTTTCTTTCCAAGGGAAATGAACACCTAGTGTGTAAGCTGCTGCGAACCATATATGGTTTAAGGCAAGCTTCTCGTAGATGGAACATCCGTTTTGATGAGACAATCAAAGAGTTTGGTTTTATCAAAAATATAGATGAACCATGTGTCTACAAGAAGGTTAGTGGGAGCGCGGTAACATTTCTTGTATTGTATGTGGATGACATACTTCTTATAGGAAATGATATACCGATGCTACAATCTGTCAAAGTATGGCTATCGAAGAACTTCACCATGAAGGACTTGGGAGAAGCATCCTACATTCTCGGTATGAAGATCTATAGAGATAGATCTAGAAGAATGATAGGTCTTACCCAGGGTACATACATCCAGAAAGTGCTTAAAAGGTTTAGCATGGAAAACTCCAAAAGAGGTCTCATACCGATGAGCCATGGAGTGTCCCTTTCCCGAAAGATGTCTACTAAGACACCTGAGGAAAGAGAGCGTATGAGTAAGATTCCTTATGCTTCGGCAATAGGATCTATCATGTACGCGATGTTGTGTACTAGGCCAGATGTTGCTTATTCACTTAGTGTGACGAGCAGATATCAGTCCAATCCAGGTGAAGACCACTGGAAAGCAATGAAGAACATCCTTAAGTACTTGCGAAGGACTAATGACATTTTTCTTATTTTTGGTGGTGAATCTGAGTTGAAAATAGAGGGTTATACTGACTCTAGTTTTCAATCAGAAAGTGATGATAGCAAATCCATGTCAGGGTACGTGTTTACTCTGAATGGTGGTGCGATTAGTTGGAAGAGTTCCAAACAGTCTACAACGGCTGACTCCACAGCAGAAGCAGAATATATAGCTGCAAGTGAGGCTGCAAAAGAAGCCTATTGTGTTGTATTGTGATAACAACGCAACAATAGCACAAGCCAAGGAACCTAGGTCTCATAAAAATTCCAAACATGTCCTGCGGCGCTTTCATCTGATTAGGGAGATTATTGAAAGAGGAGATGTCAACGTCGAGAGAGTTGACACACATAACAACATAGCAGACCCTTTAACAAAGCCACTTTCTCAAAGTCACTTTGATCGTCATAAAGACAAGATGGGTATTAGATACCAGAGTGATTGGCTTTAGTACAAGTGGGAGATTGAAAGAGATGTGTCCTAAGTCCAATCATGTATGAGGATTTAGGAATAACTTTTATGTAATCTGTTTTGATTTCATTGATATTAATAAAAGACTTGTTTTGTTTTTATTGCGGGCTTTATCTATTTTAAGTGTTTAAATAAGATATACCACAGTTTAGAGTAAAGCTTTTTATAGATTGTGATGAGATCATAATAATGAGACCTAAAAGATGATAACTCTAAACTTAAATAGTTCCTGGTCGTAGGATTACTAACTGGTAATTAATAATCCGCAAAGATCGGTACATACTATGCTTGCTTCATTATGAAGGATGTCTGTTCTCATAGACATTTGTGTGGTGACACTATAGCTAGTATGTATGTGCTTATTATAGAATAAGTTCACTGAACATGACTCACACAGCTGAACAATTGATGGAGTTCACTCACGAGTCAGCAGATGTTCACATAGTGATAGTTGTACAAGTATCCTTAGACTTGAGATCGTCATAGTCATCTTGTGTACACTGAACTATACTTTGGTTTAGTTCTTAGTCTCCAGGGACAATAATAAGGGCTCTATTGGGTGTAGGAATTTGTACACGAAGATAATGTATGATCAATAAAAGATCTACCCCTTCCAGTGAAAGGAAAAGAATGTTCAAGGCTGATCCACTTATGCTAGTTCAGGAATCTCTGGCCAGAGTGAATGAAATTAGAATGGAGTTTCTAATTCACATTAATTAGAACTAAGCATAGTGAATGGGAAAGCATATGATTAAATAAGATAGGCTTGACACGAGTTCCATGCCTTGTATTTAATCATGACATAGCAGGGTAGAAGGAATTAATTGTACGGTAACTATTCACTGAATAGGGTCTTGGTATTCTAAGCAGTGAATTCGTATTATCCGGATAGTCGCGATATGCTGAGAAGTATCCCTCACGATGTAGAATAAACATGATTAATTTATTAATTAATCATATTTAATAAATTAGAGAATTTATATAAATAATGATAAAATAGTTTTATTATTATTTATTTCTACTACCGGCTTAATATTGAACCTACATGGTCACACCATAAAAGAGAATGATTTAATGGTGGAGGAATTAATTAATAATGGCTGGTAATTATTTATTTGTGAAATAAATAATTAATTAGCAAATTTAATAATTGATTAAATGAGATTTAATTAATTATAAATTAAATAAGAAAAGTTTTTAATATTATTAATTAAGAATTTAATTTCGGAAATTAAATCAAGTTAGAGAATTATTTTTCTAAAGTGTTTAGAAAAGGGATTAATGATTAAAAGGTGTTTTAATTATTAGTTAATTGGTTAATAAGAATAATCAATTAAAGGGTTAATAATAATAATATTTTATGGGAATTTTGCCTATAAAAGTACTATTATAAACCCTATTTTGCCTCAACCTAAAAAAGTTAAGCAAACCCTAATTCTCCTACCCCTTCCTCCTCCATTATATTGATCTCTTGGTGGATACTGGTGGAGTGCTTCACACTTGAGGAACAGCTGCTAGGGATCTCCGCTCATCGTTCTTGGATTGCTTTTAAAGGTTAGAAATCGATCCCATATGATTTAATCACGATTTGTATGCCTTTATTTGGATTTTATATCATCAAAATTGTTTTACCATGCTTCTGTGATGCATAAAATCCTACAGGTATCACAAGGATAGCCTACAGGAAATTCAGAAAAGGAAAGAAGTTTTCCAGGAAAAGTGGAAGTTCTGATAAGAAAGGGTTCAGAAAGTCTGAAGGCAAAGGAGGAAAGTCTGACAGAGGAGACAACTCAAGTGTCAAATGCTACAATTGTGGTGAAAGAGTCCACATATCTCCTGACTGCAAGAAAGGAAAAAGTGACAAAGGCAAGGCACTTCCCACAAAGAAGAAAAGCTGAACATACACTTCAGATTCTGAACATGAGGTGAACTATGCCTTGATGTCAAATGCTGATGGCAGTCCTGAAACTGCTGAGTTAAAGGTACCTCAAACAACTTATGTTTTTCATACTGATGATATTACTGAGTTAAGATTATATCTTAAAACAATGTACATTAGTTATAGAGATCAGACTTTAACATGTGAAAGATTAACATCTGAAAATCTTGCTTATAAAAAGAAAAATGATTATTTAGAAAAGGAGTTAGTTTTTCTTCATCAAACTAAGAAAGAAAAAGATGATGCTTTATATGTTAGAGATTAAGTGTTAAAATTGAATGAATCTCTAAAAGCTGACTTAGAAAAGGAAAGAGAGATTATCAGAACTTGGACTAACTCTGGCAGAACAACTCAGAATTTATTAAGTAGTGGAAACTGGAAAGATAGCTTAGGTTATGGAGATGATAAAAGGGAAAAAGAAACTGAACAAATTGAGCCAATTGTTGTTAAACAGACTGCTAAGCCAAAGGTAAATCCTGTTAAGTTTGTAGCAAAAATTGTAAAGTCTGATTCTGAAAATATAAAAGAATCTAGGACAGTAGTAAAAGAAAAATCAACTTCTGACAAATTAGAACAGGATAAACCAGCTGAAGTAAACATAGGCTTAATGACAAAGAAGCAGTTTAAGCATAAGCTAAAAGATATTAGGAATGTCAACAAGGTAAAGGAAGCTAGGAAAAATAGGAATGGAAAGGAAGGTGTGAATAAAAGCAATAATTATATGCCTATTCCTAATGCTCCTAGAAAGAAATGTTATAACTGTGGAAACTCTAACCATCTTGCTTCTTTTTGCAGGAAAAATAAAGATATAAACTCTTTACCTCCTAAATCAGGAGTTAAGAGTCAGTCTGTTAGGTTTAAGCCACAAAATTCTTGTTTTCATTATAGTAGTTTATGGCATTCCATTTATACTTGTAAGGAATATCATAGTTTGTACTATGATTATTATCAAATAAAACCTTCTTTGAAGCAAGTTAGAATTGTTCCTTCTAGTGTAAAGTCTGATATAAATTCTGATAAACAACATGTTAGCATAAACTCTGAAACTAAATCCGCTGCAAATGCTAACAAACTTAAAAAGGCCAAAGGATCCAAGCAAGTCCGGGTCCTTAAAACTAACCAATAGTGGTCTTTGTGATTGCAGGGCAACATGAAAAATATCCTAGTGCTGGACAGTGGATGTTCAGGACATATGACTGGAAATAAAGCCCTGCTATCAGACTTTTTGGAGAAAGCCGGCCCAGGAGTTTCTTATGGAGATGGCAACATGAAAAAACTCTGGGATATGGCAATATCAATATTGGGAATGTCATCATTGAATTAGTAGCTCTTGTCTCAGGACTTAAACACAATCTGCTAAGTGTGAGTCAAATCTGTGACAGAGGTTATCATATGGATTTCGTTGAAGAACACTGTGAAGTTGAAAGCAATTCTACAGGCATGGTAACATTTATGAAGCCAGACTTTCAACAAGTTCTGATGGTTCTACAATCTGTCTGTTGAGTAGATCATCAATTGAAGAAAGCTGGAGTTGGCACAAAAGACTCTCTCATTTAAATTTCAACAACATAAATGAGCTTGTAAAGAAAGATCTTGTGAGAGGTCTGCCAAAATCAGTATTTGCTCCTGATGGCCTTTGTGATTCATGTCAAAAGACAAAACAAAGAAAATCTTCTTTCAAGAGCAAAATTGAATATTCAATTCTTGAGCCTTATCACCTCTTGCATGTTGATCTATTTGGTCCAGTCAATGTCATGTCTATTGCAAAGAAGAAATATGCTATGTTTATAGTCGATGAGTTCACAAGCTACACTTGGGTGTATTTCTTGCACAAGAAGAATGAAACTGCATCTACTCTAACTGATCATGTCAGACACCTGAGTAAGTTGGTCAAAGATTCTGTTAAAATAATAAGAAGTGATAATGGCACTGAGTTCAAGAATTCAATCATGGAAGAGTTCTGCAAAGAGCATGGAATCAAACAGGAATTTTCTGCACCTGGAACTCCACAGCAAAATGGAGTTGTAGAAAGAAAGAACAGGACTCTAATTGAAGCTGCACGAACTATGCTTGATGAAGCAAAGCTACCAACCTACTTTTGGGCTGAAGCTGTGCAGACTGCTTGTTTTACACAGAATGCTACACTCATAAACAAGAATGGAAAAACACCATATGAGATGGTGAAGAAAAAGAAGCCAAATCTGAAATACTTTCGTGTATTTGGATGTAAGTGTTTTGTTCTTAAGACTCATCCTGAACAGCTATCAAAATTTGATCTAAAAGCTGATGAAGGAATTTTTGTTGGATATCCACTATCCACAAAAGCCTTCAGAGTCTACAATTTAAGAACACGAGTTGTCATGAAATCTATCAATGTATCTTTTGATGATAAGAAGATTACTGGACTTGAAGATTTCAATGATCATGATCAACTGAGATTTGACAATGAAGATTTAAATTCTGATGACTTAAACTCTGATCCTGTAAGTACTGACGGGTTAAGTTCTGATGTCATTGAAACTGTGGTAACAAATCCAAAGTAAAAGGCACCTGTCCAGGGGGAGCTGAAGATCCTACCACAACTCAAGACTCTCAAGAAGCATCAGAACCTATCACTGGCTCTTCAAGTTCTGATGAGCCAAATTCTGATAATTCTGGAAACTCTGATTCTTCAAATCCTGAAGGATTCAACTCAAATTCTGAAGTCTCAGAGAGCATAACTACAGGGGGAGCATCAGAAAATTCTAATGGAGATAGCATGGATCATGGGGGAGGATCCAGTTCTAGAAATCAACTTCCATCTGCAAGGAAGTGGACCAAATCACATACACCTGACTTAATAATTGGAGATCCTGAAGCAGGTGTCAGAACTAGAACTGCAACATCAAATGAATGTCTCTATCATTCTTTTCTATCTTAAACTGAACCAAAGAAAGTGGAAGAAGCTCTTCAAGATGCTGATTGGGTGCAAGCAATGCAAGAAGAGTTAAATGAATTTGAAAGAAATAAAGTCTGGACCCTAGTGCCAAGACCAAAGAACAGATCCATTATTGGCACAAAATGGGTGTTCAGAAATAAAAATGACAGTGATGGCATAATTACAAGGAACAAAGCAAGGCTGGTTGCTAAAGGCTACTCTCAACAAGAGGGTATTGATTATAATGAAAATCTAGTTTTTCAGAAAGAAACAGAAGCTGTAGGGTCAACCCCACAGGTAAATGCTGAAGCTCAAAGTTCTGATACTTTAAAGAGGAAAAGAACAGTAAGTACTGATGATAAAGCAACTCCTTCTCTATCAAGGAGATTAAAGAAAATGAGGGCCAAAAGGCACATGGCTAAGCATCCATCTGAGGATACTACCGAAGCTGAGGAAGGGAATCAGGAATCTCTGATCTCATCAGAACCTGTGGCAATTGAAGCTCTGCCATCCCCTACTCAAGTTCAGGATACAGTGGTTACACCTCCTGTCTCTCCTCTTCATGAAGATGTTACAGTTGAAGATTCAGGATTAAGTCCTAAAATTGACATCAATAGGCTGCACATTCCTACTATTCTTTATTTGGAAGCTCCTACAACAGCTCAACCATTTATTGATAATTCTCCAATATTAATGCTGATGCTGAGATACCATCTACACCAATTCTGGATCAAAAACCTGAAAATCAGAATTTAGATGAAGTTGAATCAGAAACTCCTATAGCCTCACACACTGTTGTGTTATCAGAGGATAATGAGTCTTCTTCAAGCTCTGGAGATAGTGTTTCTGTACATACTCCAGCTCCTGTTCTTGGAAAGGAAGCATTGGTCAAGAAATTTGTTGAACAGGATGCTCCTGTACCTTGGGATGAAACTCATAGAGGAATAGAGTGGACCAAGAAGTGGAATGATTCTGATTTCATTCCAAGCTCTAAAGTTCTGACAGAGCATATTGCTAAAGCTGATGAGCTGATGATGAATTCTGATATTAAGACACAGCTCAAGATCACTGCTCTATCTACCAAGAACCTTCAAGGTCTCCACTCTCAAACTCAAGTAAAGGCTGATACACTACAAGAATCATTTAACAAGCTAGATATGCAACTCAAGCTTGACAAGACAAGGATTATCAGACTTACACTTGAGAAAGTAGAAGCAATTGAGAAAATTCAAGAGAAGCAACATGCCCAAATCTCTGAGGTCCTGGCTAATCAAGCTTCTCAACAGGCTCAATTGAATGATATTCAATCTTCAGTGGAACTTTTTCTCTCACTCCTACTATCAGATGATGCGAAAAAGGGGGAGAAGATAGTTAAGTCCAAATGCTCTAATTATCAAATACTGAAGGAGAAAGATGATGAAGCTGATGACCAGGGAAACCCTAGCAAGGGTAGAGGTCAAGTTCAAAGTAAAGGGCAGAGCATCAAGGTTTCTTCAAGGAAACTAATTATTGATGCAAGCAAATCTTCTATTCAAAAGAAGACAAGTTCTGAAGCTGCTCAAACTCAAAATCTGATAGCAAGTACTGAAACTCAAAGTCTGATATCAAATTCTGATGAGCAAAGCCTGATGACAAAGCATGATGTTCTGATATAAGGTGGAAGTCAAGATTCTCAAAAGTTCATGTAAACTCCGAAGCTCAAGGGAAAGCAGGCTACTATCTACTACAAGGATCCCAAGATTCAGACACTTGATGAGGAAATTGCTAGAAGATTATTTCTGAAGCATAATCCAGGAATGGACTTCGAAAATCTCAAGGAGAAAGAAGCTAGATTTAAAGCTGAAAAGATAAATCTAAAGCCAAAAGCTTCTGTTGCAAAGAAACCTCCAAGGCCTATGGTAAAAGGCATTGTGATCAAGGAGAAGTCACATACTGAGGCATCAAAGCCCAAAACAAGATCACAATCTGAGATTGATCCCAAAGACAAAGGGAAAGGAAAAGTTGATGAACCAATCAAGCCACAAGAGATGAAAATTTCTCAAATCCTGATAAAACCTGTGTGCAAAATGGTTCAAGTTATTGATGATACTCTTGCAGAAGATGAAGATGTTCAAACTTTGAAAAGAAAGAAGATTACTGAAGAATTCAAGACAATCTCTGACAAGGCTCAAGTTGTTCAGAATCAAGAACAACAATCTACAGCAGAAACAGCAAGTTCTGATAGGGTTATCAAGATATCAACCTCTGACAGTGCATAAGTTGATTTAGACAAGATGGAAGTAGCTGATAAAAAGAAACTTCTGTGGAAAAATGTCAAACCATCAGATCCAAAGGAAAGTCAATTGCTGTCTACTTTCATGACTATTGGGTAAAATGCTAGAGAACCAAGAGATAGGGCTGGACTAGGTTCTGATGAAGCTAAGATCAAAATAGGAGTTGAAGTTGCTACTAGAGATCCATTTCTATTGACTGACAGACCTCTTGAAGATGTTACACAGAAACACCTTGATAAGGTTATCTCTGTTCAAGTGGTACTGGATTCTCATAACAAGCACAATGTCAAGGAAAATCTGATTCTATTTCTTGAAGATGGAAGGACATATCAAATGTCAGAATCAGATGTGCTAAACAAATCACTGAAAGAACTTTAATTCTTTCATTACCTTTTAGAGGTAAAGTCTGATATTACCATGAGATGGTCAAACTTCATATTGAAGACCATCAGAGATAAAGCAAGAACTTCTGGTTCAAGAGTTACAGAATTCATTCCTAGTATTGTTGAAGATGATGAAAGTGAAACTCCAATGAAGAAGGATTCTGCTAAGCTTGAAGTGTTAATGAATGAGAAATGTCTGTGCTACAATGAAGATTCTTCTCATCCTAGAGTAATAAGACTGAATGATGGTTTAGAAAGAAACCATATCTCTACTTTAAGGACTGCAATCTATCATATTGGGAGTCAAGATGAAGAGATGAAGCAAGTTAAAGCTACAATGTCTCAAGTCCTGAGGAGTAAAGAAGAAAAGCTGATATCAAACTTTGTCAAGAATCATTATGGATTCAGATTGACTCAGTGAGATTGGTAAAAGCTACAAGGACTGTAAGTTGTAGTTAGTTATCTAGTTAAACTCTTATTGTATTTGTACTTAAATGTTTTTGACATCAGCAAATCTATTAACTTGTATATTTTACATAATTTACAAGTTGGGGGAGATTGTTAGATATATTTGAGATGTCATGTCTAATATAATTCATGTTTAGTTTTCAGATCTTAACAAACAGGACATATCAGGACTTACTGAAATCAGGACTTACTGGAAGTCAGAACTTAATATAAAAACTTAAGGTCATATCAGAACTTAAGTGCGGGAAGACTTTCACATAGGGAAGGAAGTTGATTTACAGTAGAAGATCAAGAATAAAACAAAAGAAGATATGCATGGAAAGAGTTAGAAGACTGGAAGACTTGTAGAAGATATCTGATTGATATATTTTAGAAGACAGAATTATATTCCATAACAATTAGAAGTTATCTTGTAACTGTGTACTATATAAACACAGATTTAGGGTTTACACTATAGGTGTTATCATTATCGAGAAGATTATACATTATAACCTAGCAGCTCTTAGTGATATTTATTCATCACTGAGAGAGAACAACAGTTCTTATTGTAATAGAGTTTATTCAATATACTTGATCTTTGTTACATACTTGTGTTAAATCGATTTGATTGTATAAACACTGTATTCAACCCCCTTCTACAGTGTTATGTGACCTAACAAAAGAAGCCTAGTATACTTCGCTTCAGCCTCGTAAGTAGAGAACCTTGGCCTTATACCACCCACACTTGATGAATCGGTGGTGCTGCTGTCAACTTGTGTTCTTTGTCTCTTGGCTGCCATTGGAAGTGAGTAGAGAGAATAAGAGTTGTGTTTGAGAGAGAATTTGTGTTTGAGAATTTGTGAATTGGTGAATAAGTTTGTGTATGAGGTGTATGTATATATAGGTGGTGAAAAGAGAATTATATATGGAATAGAAGTGGGATTTGATTATGGGAATAATGGCAGTAATGGGTTTGATTTGGAGAGGGAACTATGGGATGTGGGGGAGTAAAATTCGGCTGGGAATTGATTTTGGAATAAAATTCCCATTTTCCCCTCTTAACTGCCTTTTATTTTTTTCTGAGTCGGGACATGGCATGGTCACACGCTGAGACAGCGCGGGCGCGTGCTACTTCTGCCAAATCGGCGCGGCCGCGCGCTGTAACAGCATGGGCGTGCCATGTTTCTCTGAAATTAGCGCGGCCGCGCGCTACGACAGCGCGGGTGCGCCAAGCTTCTGAAGTGAGCCCTGAATTTTTTTCTTTTTCTGATTTTTTTTTGTGATTTTCTCTTTTCTTCTTGCTTCCTCTACTTACTAATGTACAACAAACTTGGGTTGCCTCCCAAGAAGGGCTTCTTTTATGTCGTTAGCTCGACGTAGAATCTTGAGCTCAAACGAACAATATAAAGGCACTATCCACCTCACGATTTGCCGTGTCACCATAGTAATGCTTCAATCTCTGACCATTTACCTTGAATGCCTGGCCCGGATCATTCTCAAAAATTTCCACCGCTCCATGTGGAAACACAGTTTTGATTATGAAGGGCCCTGACCATCTTGGCTTCAACTTCCGAAGAAAAAGACGGAGACGAGAGTTGAACAATAGAACTTGTTGCCCCGGCACAAATGATTTGAGCACTAGACCTCGATCGTGCCACCTCTTGACCTTCTCCTTGTACAATTTGTTGTTTTTATAAGCTTGAAGTCGAAACTCGTTGAGTTCATTCAATTGAAGCATCCTCTTCTTTCCTGCCGCATCCAAGTCAAGATTCAATTTCTTCAAAGCCCAATATGCCTTATGCTCGAGCTCCACAGGAAAATGACACCTCTTACCATAAACCAACTGAAACGGCGATATTCCTAATGGAGTCTTATATGATGTTCTATACGCCCAAACAGCTTCATCAAGCTTCAAAGACCAATCTTTCCTCGACGGGCACATAACTTTCTCTAAAATATGCTTGATCTCTCTGTTAGACACCTCAGCTTGACCATTTATCTGAGGATGATAAGCCGTGGCAATGCGATGATTCACATTATACTTTCTCATCATAGCATTGAACTTGTGATTGCAAATATGCAAACCCTCATCACTGATTATGACTCTTGAAGTTCCAAACCTTGTGAATATCTGCTTGTGAAGAAAATTAAGCACCACTTTCGCATCGTTCTTTGGAAACGCCTTAACTTCCACCCATATCGACACATAATCAACCGCCAACAAGATATACTGATTATTAAAAGATGAGACAAATGACCCCATGAAGTCAATTCCCCAAACATCGAAGGCTTCAACCTCGAGAAGCACATTAAGAGGCATCTCATCCATTTTGGACATATTACCCACACATTGACATCGATCACATTTCAAAATGAACTTGTGAGCATCTTTAAACAATGTCGGCCAAAAGAATCCTGCTTCAAGAACACGAGCTGCTGTCTTTTCTCCACCATAATGTCCTCCATAAGCCATTGAGTGGCAATCTCGCAAGATCCCCCCGTTTCGCTGTAAGGAATACATCTCCTGATAATTTGGTCAGCTCCTTGTCGAAAAAGAAATGGCTCATCCCACATATACCACTGCACTTCATGTAGAAACTTCTTCCGTTGAGCAGAAGATAAATCGGGAGGCATGATATTACTCACCAGGTAGTTCATAATGTCTGCAAACCACGGTTCTTCTTCTTGCACTCTAAACAGCTGCTCGTCGGGAAAAGACTCATTTATCAATATCTTATCCAATGAAGTAGCATTAGGATTTTCTAAGCATGAGAGATGATCAGCGACTTAATTTTCAGTCCCCTTTCTCTCCTTGACCTCTAATTCAAATTCTTGAAGCAAAAGAACCCATCTAATCAATCTAGGCTTCGAGTCCTTCTTTAAGATGAGATATCGAATTACAGCGTGATCAGTGAAAACTATCACCTTAGTCCCAAGTAGATAAGATCGAAATTTCTCAATACCATAGACAATAGCCAAAAGCTCTTTCTCCATAGTAGTATAATTCAGTTAAGCACCATTAAGAGTCTTACTAGCATAGTAGACCACATGGAATATGTTGTTCTTCCTCTGTCCAAGAACTGCTCCAACTGCATAGTCACTTGCATCGCATATAATCTCAAAAGGTTTATTCCAATCAGGTGAAGTTATGACCGGTGCCGTGATTAAACTCTTCTTCAAAGTCTCAAAAGTTGCAAGGCACTCGTCATCAAACTTGAAAGGGACATCTTTCTCTAGCAAACTGCACAATGGCTTTGAAATCTTAGAGAAGTCATTGATGAAACGCAATAGAAACCCGCATGACCAAGAAAACTGCGAATTCCCTTAACAGAAATAGGTGGAGGAAGATTTTCAATGACCCCCACCTTGGCCTTGTCCACCTCTAGACCTTTACTAAAAACCTTGTGCCCGAGAATAATGCCCTGATGCACCATAAAGTGACATTTCTCCCAATTGAGAACCAAATTGGTCTCAACATACCTTTTGAGAATGTTTCCAAGATTTTGCAAGCATTCATCAAAAGAATCGCCAAATACAGAGAATTCGTCCATGAACACCTCCACATTCTGGCCAATCATATCAGAAAAGATGGCCATCATACATCTCTGAAATGTGGCTGGTGCACCACACAGACCAAAAGAAACGCGTCTGAAAGTGAAAGTACCAAATGGACAAGTGAAGGTAGTTTTCTCCCGATCTTCTGGAGCGATACAAATCTGATTGTAACCCGAATAGCCATCTAGAAGACAATAGTAATCATGCCCAGCCAATCTATCAAGCATCTGATCAATGAAAGGAAGAGGGAAGTGATCCTTCCTTGTAGCCTTGTTCAGCTTCCTGTAGTCCATGCAAACTCTCCACCCCGTGACTGTTCAAGTAGGAATAAGCTCATTCTTCTCATTTTCTACCACAGTAATACCACCTTTCTTTGGCACACATTGAACAGGGCTTACCCAAGAACTGTCAGATATAGGATAGATGATTCCTGCATCTAGCCACTTAAGAATTTCCTTCTTCACTACTTCCTTCATGATTGGATTAAGGTGTCTTTGCTGCTCGACCGTAGGCTTGCTACCTTTCTCTAGTAGAATTTATGCATGCAATGGGATGGGCTGATTCCCTTTATATCTGCTATAGTCCAGCCAATTTCCGATTCGAACTCTCTCAGAATCCTCAGAAGCTTTATCTCATCACTACCTGAAACGTCAGATGCAATAATAACAGGAAAAGTAGATGCATCACCTAAAAACGCATACCTCAAATGCTCAGGTAAAGGCTTAAGCTCAAGAATGGGAGCTTCCTCAATAGATGGCTTGAGGTGTTTAGGAGTTTTGTTCAATTCCTCCATTCCAAGAGATTTAAAAGGCATATCTATCTTCCTCTTCCATGGAGAAGCATTCAAATACTGTAATTGTTCTTCACCTTCGTCATCTTCACTATCTGAATTTCCCAATAAGGCTTTCTCTAAGGCATCGGACCTTAGTAATTGATCAACTTCTGAAATAACCACAGAATCAACCAATTCCACCTTTAGGCACTCCTCATTTTCCGTAGGAAATTTCAAAGCATTGAACACATTAAAAGTTACATCCTGATCCAGTACTCGCATCGTAAGCTCACCCTTCTGCACCTCTATCAAGGTTCGGCCAGTTGCCAAGAAAGGTCTTCCCAAGTTTATGGAAATCTTTTTATCCTCCTCGAAATCAAGAATTACGAAATCAGCAGGGAAGATGATTTTATCAACCTTGACCAAGACATCCTCCCCAATACCTCGCGGATATGTAATAGAACGGCCGGCTAACTGCAAGGTCATATAAGTCAGTTTTGGATCAGGTAAATCAACTTGCTTGATGATTGATAATGGCATCAGATTGATGCTAGCTCCCAAGTCACATAAGCATCTGTCAAAAGAAACTTTTCCAATAGTACACAGAATAGTAAAGCTTCCTGGATCCTTAAGCTTCAGAGGCAACTTCTGTTGTAGCACAACACCGCATTCCTCCGTAAGAGAGACTGTCTCTAAATCATCTAGCTTCACTTTCTGAGTGAGAATACCTTTCATAAACTTTGCATAACTAGGCATCTGCTCAAGAGCCTCAGCGAAAGGTATGTTGATATGAAGTTTCTTGAAAACCTCCAAAAACTTTTCAAATTGCTTGTCCAGATTTTTCTTCTGCAGCTACTTAGGAAAAGGCGATGGAGGATATATCTGTTTCTCCCCTGTATTACCCTCAGGAGGAGTGTGCTCAACAGTAGTCTTCCTTGGTTCCACTTCTACTTCCTGCTGCTCTACTTCTTTCTCAGCCTCCGCTTTTTTAGTCAACACTTGAGTTTGATCAGAATTCGCAACCTTTCGAGACCTTAAAGTGATTGCCTTTACCTGCTCCTTAGCTTCCCTCTTTCCTGGAACTTCAGTGTCACTAGGTAGTATACCAGGCTGACGATTAAGCAAGGCATTGGCAATTTGCCCAATTTGATTTTCCAAGGTCTTGATAGAAATGGCTTGACTCTTGCACATAAGTTTCAACTCCTCTAATTCAGATTTTTCATTGGCTTGTTACAGCTGGAGTTGTTGTCTTGGTGTATATTGCGGTTGCTGAAAACCAGGGGGGTTGTACTGCTTAGCTGGATACTGCTGATAAGGCTGTTGAACCGCATTTTGAGTGTTGTTCCAACTAAAATTAGGATGATTGCGGTTGTTGGGATGATAAGTGGCTGGCACAGGTTGCTGCGAACGCTGAAAGTTGCTCACAAACTGAGCTGATTCACTAGAAATTGTGCACTGATCAGTCTCGTGGGTACCAACACAAAACTCACAGACACTAGCAATTTGATTAACTCCATAATTATCCAAAGTGTCCACCTTCATCGTCAAAGTCTTAAGTTGGGCAGCTATAGCAGTTGCTGCATCCAACTCCAGAATTCCTGCTACCTTTCCCCGAGTCAGTCTCTGGGAAGGATTCTGGTACTCATTAGCAGCCATCAGTTCAATAAGTTCATAAGCTTCATCGTAACTTTTAGCCCACAAGACTCCTCCTGATGCTGCATCAAGCATGGGTCTAGAAGTAGCACCCAATCCATTATAAAAATAGTTAATAATCATCTAATCAGGCATGCCATGGTGTGGGCACTTCCTTAGCATCTCCTTATATCGATCCCAAGCCTCACACATAGATTCTCCAGTTTGCAGAGCAAACTGAGTAAGAGCATTCCTGATTGCAGTAGTCTTCGCCACAGGGAAGAATTTAGTGAGAAACTTTTGAGAAAGATCTTCCCAAGTGGTGATAGACCCTGCTGGTAGATAATGTAACCATCACTTAGCCTTGTCCCTCAGAGAGAATGAAAAGAGTCGTAGCTTGATAACATCTACAGTCACATCACTGAATTTGAACATGTCATGGATCTCGATGAAATCCCTGATGTGCATGTTGGGGTCTTCAGTAGGAGAACCCCCAAACTGAACTGATTACTGTATCATCTGAATCGTGCTTGAATTGATATCAAAAGTATTAGCCCTAATGGCTGGCCTGATGATACTTGACTGAATGTCATTAATCTTAGGCTGAGAATAGTCCATCAAAGCCTTAGGATTTTCTGCTTGATCACCCATCTCTACTAAAGTTGGTTCCTCGACTTTCTCTTCTTCTTCTACCTTCTTTTCTTCCTCAAAAACTTCCCTTCGAACCACTAGCATCCAAGTTACAACTTAAAACAAAGATTCACAAGTAAAAACAAGATCTTCTTCGTCTTTGTTGAATTGTGCTAATACGGTCTTTTTACGGCTCTCCTTGTGCTCTGGTACGTCTCTCCTATGAAAACATTCTTATTTTAATATTTATAGCATCACTAATCAATTTGGAAGTCTCCCAATTAGAATTGTATTAGAATCTGGATTCAAAACTTTCGCACCGGCGTGGGCGCGCGCTAACACAGCGCAGGCGCGCTGTCATCTGGAATCGTGGCACGGCCACACGCTATCACAGCACGGGCGCGCCGTCCTTCTGGGAATAACTCAGATTTCATCTTTTTCTTTGCTGCTTCGAGCCGGCTTCCACCAGCTTTTATTCCAACACCATCTTGACACCAAATTATCACCAAAATAATGCTAATTCACCTGATTACCTAGATAATGCCTGAAATACAAAAACACTAGAAAACACATTAAAACACTTAATAACTTGAGTATAAATGCATCAATTCAAAGCTTATTAGAGCATAATAAAGTATCATAAATGCCACTCAACAGCGTCCCACTGGATTCTGCTTCGTTTCGATAAAGTATCACATCATAACACTGCTTGTCTCAATCAGAAAGCAATATTTTGAAGAAAGAATGACTTGAAAGGGATACAATAAGGTTTCTTTTTTCTTTCCTCACATAATTTATTATTGAGAAAAGCTCATACGTATTCATGAATCAAGAAGAGTATACGCTGTCATTTATAAAAAAGAATGTCATCGTTGCTCACCATCCACGTTCATCACTTTAGTAGTTTGACCATAATCGTGTCTTTACAAAATTTATAGTCATAGCTTCTAATTTTATCTATGCCGCGTAGAATAACCATCAATCATGCAATATCTTGACTCCGTCAATAGGAAATATTATTCTTCTTCAATAGTCTGGAAGATTCCTTCGATCATCCTCAGTTTCTTCAGGGTATACGAACATTTTTAAACTTTAATAATTTTATGAATTGGATAAATAATATTTCCGCACGTTGATTCAATTACTGATACTATTAAACAAGGTTTGTACTTTTTTTTTGAGAAAATTTCAAACTTCTCTGTATCAGTGGGTCTACTTGGCCCTCTAAACTAACAATACTGAGTCTAGATCAACCATTCTTCCCGGTAATCAACTGCTTCTAATAACAAGAACTCATGTAGTAATTCGAAAACCAAATTTTGAAACTCATTTTATGTAAAGATCTTTTGAAAGTTTATTAAGAAAATCCTTTTCGAAAACTTGTTTTAAAATTTTGAAAATCGCACACATGGTCGTCATTACTATATGAGTTATTTGTTATTCTCATAATCAACTAGTAGGGTACCTAATAAAACAACGACCACATAATGGTCCATTCACCTTGATATGTCTTTTACTCTTCCTCATGTTCATTTCACATTCATTAGTCGACGAAAACTTCATTTACCGTTGCATACCATTTTATTCATAACTCTAACTCCAATGCTGGCATCTGGTACTATCTTTGATATTCTCATCGTCGTCCTTGATGTTATGCTTACAACCAGTTAATGCAATTCAACATTCTATCCATAAATAAAATAGTATCTTCCTGTTAATCTGAAGCATATTTAATAAGATAAATGTCATTCCTTGCGCGGCACCCGAAAAGTGATAAAAAACTTCTCGCAACGGTAATGCCTTTGAAACTTGCGATGTTGAATCTTCTTCAGCTTCAATCAACTTATTACATCCATCCTGGAGCTTGTCCTGTTGGATTTTTAATCGCAGCGGGGGCATGGCAAAACACTTTCGCACATATAAAATCCAAATAAAAGCATCCAAGAAAACGATGTTAAGGAGGAGGAAGGAGGTGGAGAGAATTGGGTTTTCCAAACTTTTTGGGTTTTTGGGTTCTTGGGTTCGAATAAAAATAGGGTCTATAATAGTATATTTATAGGCAAAATTTTCAACTGAAATTTTCCCATAAATATTATTATTATTATCCCATTTATTATTCTCATTAATAATTAAAACACCTTTTAATTATTAATCCTTTTTCTAAATACTTTAGAAATAATTCTCTCTCTTGATTTAATTTCTAAAAATTAAATCCTTAATTAATAATATTAAGTACTTTTCTTAATTAATTTATAATCAATTAAATGTCATTTAATCAATTATTAAATTTGCCAATTAATTATTTATTTCACAAATAAATAATTATTAGCCATTATTAATTAATTCCTCCACCATAAAATCATTCTCTTTTTATGGTGTGACCCTGTAGGTTCAATATTAAGCCGGTAGTAGAAATAAATAATAATAAAACTATTTTATTATTATTTATATAAATTCTCTAATTTATTAAATATGATTAATTAATTAATCACATTTATTCTACATCGTGAGGGATACTTCTCAGCATATCGCGACTATCCGGATAATATGAATTCACTGCTTAGAATACCAAGAACCTATTCAGTGAATAGTTACCGTATAATAAACTCCTTCTACCCTACAATGTCCTGATTAAATACAAGGCATGGATCTCGTGTCAAGCCTATCTAATTCAATCACTTGCTTACCATTTACTATGCGTAGTTCTATGCAAATTAGAAACTCCTTTCTAATTTCATTTACTCTGGCCAGAGATTCTTGAACTAGCATAAGTTGATCAGCCTTGAACATTCGCTTCCTTCACTGGAAGGGGTAGATCCTTTATTGATCATACACTATCTTCGTGTACAAATTCCTATACCCAGTAGAGCCCTAATAATTGTCCCTGGAGACTAAAAACTAAACCAAAGCATAGTTCAGTGTACACAAGATGACTATGATGACCTCAAGTCTAAGGATACTTGTACAACTATCACTATGTGAACAACTGCTGACACGTGAGTGAACTCCATCAGTTGTTCAACTGTGCGAGTCATGTTCAGTGAACTTATTCTATAATAAGCACCTACATACTAGCTATAGTGTCACCACACAAATGTCTATGAGAACAGACATCCTTCATAATGAAGCAAGCATAGTATGTACCGATCTCTGCGGATTATTAATTACCAGTTAGTAATCCTACGACCAGGAACTATTTAAGTTTAGAGTTATCATCTTTTAGGTCTCACTATTATGATCTCATCATAATTCATAAAAAGCTTTACTCTAAACTATGGTATATCTTATTTAAACACTTAAATAGATAGAGCCCGTAATAAAAACAAAACAAGTCTTTTATTAATATCAATGAAATCAAAACAGATTACACAAAAGTTATTCCTAAATCCTAATACATGATTGGACTTAGGACATATTCCTTTCAATCTCCCACTTGTACTAAAGCCAATCACTCTGGTATCTAATACCCATCTAGTCTTTATGATGATCAAAGTGACTTTCATAAAGTAGCTTTGTGAGTGGGTCTGCTATGTTGTTATGTGTGTCAACTCTATTTCAATACAACACTAGAAATGTTATCGCGCTCCCACTAACCCTTTTGTAGATGCATGGTTCATCTACGTTTTTGATAAAATCAATCTCTTTGATTGTCTCATCAAAACGGATATTCCATCTACGAGAAGCTTGCTTTAAACCACATATGGTTCGCAGTAGCTTACACACTAGGTTTTCATTTCCCTCGGAAAGAAAACCATCTGGCTATATGCCAGATCTCATAGTTGTAGTAAGCAGCAATCGCAAGCAAAATCCGAACTGATTTTAACAGGGCTACAGGTAAAAGGTTTCATCAAAGTCAATCCATTGCCTTTGTTTGAATCCTTTTGCCACAAGCCTGGCCTTATAGGTCTCCACCTGGCCATCTGCTCTAATCATTCTTTCGTATACCGTATACATAGATTCCATTCCGGATTTCATGGCACTATGCCATTTCTCTGAGTCAAAACTACTCATAGCCTCATTATAGGTCACAGGGTCGTCATCATCAATGATCGACAACTCATTGTCATTCTCAATGACAAGGCCATATTACCTCTCAGGTTGGCGAGACACTCTCCCTGATCTATGAATGGGTTGTTCCATAAAAGGTTGTTCAGTCAGAACAGGTATTTCCACTCGATCTATAGTAGTTTGTGCTTCTTGAACTTCATCAAGTTCAATTTTGCTCCCACTATTTCCTTCAAGGATAAACTCCTTTTCCCAGAAGGTAGCATGTCTGGAGATAAACACCCGATGATCGGTGCAAAAGTAATACCCTAAAGTCTCTTTAGGATATCCCACAAAACTACATTTTACGGATCGATATTCCAGCTTATCTGGGTCAACTTTCTTGACATAAGCTGGACATCCCCAAATCTTAACGTGTTTAAGACTCGGTTTCCTTTCTTTCCATATCTCATACGGAGTTTGAGGAACAGATTTTGGAAGGCACCTTATTCAGTAAATATGCTGATGTTTCCAATGCATAACCCCATAGGAATACTGGAAGATTTGCATAGCTCATCATGGACTGAACTATGTCTAACAAAGTTCGATTTCTCCTTTCAGATACCAATCTGGAGGAGTCCACTGGGAGACTATACCATTTACTTTGAGATAATCTAGAAACACTCCATTCAAGTATTCACCACCTCGATCTAATCGAAGAATTATAATACTATGTTTGGTTGTTTCTCCACTTCATACTTATATTCTTTGAACCTTTCAAAGGCCTCAGACTTGTGTTTCATCAAACACATATCCGAATCCATATCTATCATCTATGAAAGTAATGAAGTATGAAAATCCACCCATGGCTTGCGTAGACATTGGTCCACATACATCTGTGTGTACCATTCCTAGCAAATTTGCAGCCCTCTCTCCATGTCTACTAAATGGAGACTGCAGTGCCACTATGAAGTGATATTTTCATCATCCCTTTTCTTTTATTAGTTTGTTCAATCTGAAGCAAATTATGTCACATTCATACAGACCATTATTTAAAGTACCACGTCCATAAAGAATATTATCTCTAAGAGTAGAACATTCATTATTCTCAATAATGAAAATCCAGCCAAGTCTAACATGGGAATAATATTCCTCACAATCGAGGGAACAAAATAACAATTATTTAAAACAATAGTCTTGCCCATAGGCATATGTAAATGAAATGATTCTACATCTTCAGCAGCAACTCTTGCTCTATTTCCCATCAGTAGAATCACCTCCTCTTCCTCAAGAGTCCTACTTCTCCTTGGTCCCTGCAGCAAATTGCAGATTTGAGAACCACAGGCGGTATCTAATACCCAAGTAGAAATTTGATTTAATGACATATTCATTTCTATCATGAACATACCTGAATCAGAAGCGGTAGTCTCACTACCCTTCTTCTTCTTCAATTCTGCAAGGTAAACCTTGCAGTTACTCTTCCAGTGCCCCACCTTGTTACAGTGAAAGCAAACAACTTTGCTCTTGGGGTCTTCAGCTTTTGGTGGAACCGGCATTTTCTCACCTATTTTCTTCTTCTTGGAAGAGTTCCTCTTCCTTTTCTTAGGATTTGAACCTTCACCAATTAGAAGAACAGAACTCTTCTTAGGGGGAAAATTCGATTCTGCAGTCTTCAACATGTTATGGAGTTCAGGCAGGCTGACATCCAACTTATTCATGTGAAAGTTCACAACAAACTGCGAGAACGAACTCGGAAGCGATTGCAAGACCAAGTCTTGGCTCAGCTCCCCATCCATGGCAAAACCAAGTTGTCCAAGACGTTCAATCAAATTGATCATCTTAAGTACATGGTCATTCACAGATGATCCCTCAGACATCCTACAACCGAACAACTCCTTCGATATCTCATATCGAGCTGTCCTCCCCGCCACATCATACAACTCTTGTAGATGCATGAGGATAGTATGAGCATCCATATGCTCATGTTGCTTCTGTAGCTCAATGTTCATGGAAGCTAGCATGATGCATTGAGCAACATTTGCATCATCTATCCACTTACGATACACAACATGTTCATCATTATGTGCATCACTAGCAGGTTCAGTAGGCTTAGGTGAGTCAATCACGTATTCCAGCTTCTCAATCCTGAGAACAATTCTCAAGTTTCGAAGCCAGTCAGCATAATTAGGACCAGTCAATTTATGAGCATCTAGTATGCTCCTGAGTGATAGTGCAGAAGACATAACGTACAAAGTAAATCTGTAAATGATAAACACATAACAACACTTAGCAAATATTTGATTTCATTTTAAAACACTATATGAATCGGGTCTTTATTCATAAGTGGCTCCCACTAGTTTATCTAATATATTCAACCCCCTACGTGAAAAATTAAGCATTCATAATGCTAGTGGGAATAGGGATCCTACATTCCATTACACGACCCCGGCTATAGCACGAACCGCCATGTAATGTTCAATAGGCAGACAACTCTTATCAATTACATCTCATGTTATTCCCTAATCAAACTTTAGCCTCTTGAATAATTGAGTCTCGGCTGTAGCATGACAAACTCAATATTCTAAGTCAAGTCTAACCCAACATTCCGTACAGTTGAATCAGTCCCCAAAGGCCCATGGCTGTAGCACGTACCGACCTTTAGATTCTTATTCAATGTACACATCTCTATGTAATAGACAAGTATTTCTTATTTCGAAATCAAAGCCCTCGGCTGTAGCACGAACCGACAATGATTCAAAAATAAGAACTACTTTTCTATCATGTTGGAAGGCTGTGACCGACACAAGCCCGTTGTATCATTGGCCAATTACTACTTGATATTATTTAATTTTAGAGGGATTATATTACGTTACAATCATAATCATATTATAAAGAAATTCTTCCTTTTAAATTAAATATTTCAAATCAATAATCAATAATCAGATGATTCCCAGATCGGGTGGAGCATTGTCAAGAGGCGTCACTTAATAACCCTTTCTTACAGATAGAAATCTGTTGTTGACAGAATCATCCTTTCTTTCATATCGAAAATTCATATTCAATTACGTGTTTCACAAACACAAGAATCTCATGATTGTATTCATAATATTGTTATTAAGGTTATGAAACAATTCACTATACTAGGTTGTCTAACAAACGCCTTATGTTCATTTAAGTTCACCTAAATCTATCATCGCATGATAAACTAAGCATATATCACATATATCAACATGAATAAACATCAAGGTGGGCATGTTATATCATCTAGCAAATTAGTCTAAGCATTATACATCTCTATGTATCACATGAAGCATTTAAAAGCAGTTAAAACAGTTAAAAACAGCTTTAGAACACTTCTGGAAATATAAACAGTTCAAAACTTTTATATAAACTAAAATTGATCACTCCATTAGATCCGTCTCGGAAAAATGAATCCAACGGTATATTGCACGCCTAAAACGGAGTTACGAAACTCCCAGAAAATCAATTTTAATGTAAATAGTCGGGCTGTAACGCATTACAGGAATGCGTTACAAGCCCTGTAACGCATTCCGGTGATGCGTTACAACCCTTTTAAGCCATTAAAAGGTGTAACACATTCCGTTAATGCGCCACAGGTGTGTAACGCATTCCCGGAATGCGTTACACCCCCTTTTTCTTTTCTTTTTCCGCCGCCTGACAGTTTTCTCGATCGCCGTGCCTGTCCTTTTACTGTACCTTTTCCGTGCATTCAACACATAATAGCAGATGTATAGCAGCAGATGTATAATATATATATACTTACTTACAAATCATATATATATATATTTATTTAATTACGAATTTTAATTACAAGAACTTCAAAAATTTATAATAAAAAATCTTTACATCATAAAATTATGAAAAAATACCCAGACGATCTACAACACTTGTAGAACCCGGATCATCATTCAAAATTATTATGAGAAACGATTTCTCATCAGACAAAATTAATCCATGATATAACTTGTAAAAATCATAATTAATTCATACAAGCACATAAAATTCTAAAATTTTTACCACAGATCTATATGCATACAACCTGTGCTCTGATACCATTGTTGGATTTTTAATAGCAGCGGGGGCATGGTAAAACACTTTCGCACATATAAAATCCAAATAAATGCATACAGATCATGAATAAAAATTCGAGGGATCGAATCTAACCTTTTAAAATAATTCGGAGACAACGATCAGAGATCCTTAGCAGTTGCTCCTCAAGTGTGAAGCACTCCACCGGTATCCACCAAGAAAACGATGTTAAGGAGGAGGAAGGAGGTGGAGAGAATTGGGGTTTCCAAACTTTTTGGGTTTTTGGGTTCTTGGGTTCGAATCAAAATAGGGTCTATAATAGTATATTTATAGGCAAAATTTTCAGCTGAAATTTTCCCATAAATATTATTATTATTATCCCATTTATTATTCTCATTAATAATTAAAACACCTTTTAATTATTAATCCTTTTTCTAAACACTTTAGAAATAATTCTCTCTCTTGATTTAATTTCCAAAAATTAAATCCTTAATTAATAATATTAAGAACTTTTCTTAATTAATTTATAATCAATTAAATCTCATTTAATCAATTATTAAATTTGCCAATTAATTATTTATTTCATAAATAAATAATTATTAGCCATTATTAATTAATTCCTCCACCATAAAATCATTCTCTTTTTATGGTTTGACCCTGTAGGTTCAATATTAAGCCGGTAGTAGAAATAAATAATAATAAAACTATTTTATCATTATTTATATAAATTCTTTAATTTATTAAATATGATTAATTAATTAATCACATTTATTCTACATCGTGAGGGATACTTCTCAGCATATCGCGACTATCCGGATAATATGAATTCACTGCTTAGAATACCAAGAACCTATTCAGTGAATAGTTACCGTACAATAAACTCCTTCTACCCTACAATGTCCCGATTAAATACAAGGCATGGATCTCGTGTCAAGCCTATCTAATTCAATCACTTGCTTACCATTTACTATGCGTAGTTCTATGCAAATTAGAAACTCCTTTCTAATTTCATTTACTGTGGCCAGAGATTCCTGAACTAGCATAAGTAGATCAGCCTTGAACATTCGCTTCCTTCACTGGAAGGGGTAGATCCTTTATTGATCATACACTATCTTCGTGTACAAATTCCTATACCCGGTAGAGCCCTAATAATTATCCCTGGAGACTAAGAACTAAACCAAAGCATAGTTCAGTGTACACAAGATGACTATGATGACCTCAAGTCTAAGGATACTTGTACAACTATCACTATGTGAACAACTGCTGACACGTGAGTGAACTCCATCAGTTGTTCAGCTATGCGAGTCATGTTCAGTGAACTTATTCTATAATAAGCACCTACATACTAGCTATAGTGTCACCACACAAATGTCTATGAGAACAGACATCCTTCATAATGAAGCAAGCATAGTATGTACCGATCTTTGCGGATTATTAATTACCAGTTAGTAATCCTACGACCAGGAACTATTAAAGTTTAGAGTTATCATCTTTTAGGTCTCACTATTATGATCTCATCATAATCCATAAAAAGCTTTACTCTAAACTATGGTATATCTTATTTAAACACTTAAATAGATAGAGCCCGTAATAAAAACAAAACAAGTCTTTTATTAATATCAATGAAATCAAAACAGATTACACAAAAGTTATTCCTAAATCCTAATACATGATTGGACTTAGGACATATTCCTTTCATGTCCTACTACACAATTCTAAGTTGGATCATACTAAAACTCTTCTATCTTTCCTTATAAGAAGTTCTCACAAGAATCAATCACATTTTTCTTTAAAACCATACAAAAAGCAGGGTGATTTACCCAGTCTCCATCGAGCTGTCGACTCTTCACAACTATAGGATCTGGGAACTCAATATATCTATAGCGTCAATATATCCCCCTTACACTTTTCTTAACAATATTCTATCTTACTAATCCCTATCAGATCCGCTAATCCTAATTTACACTCGATTCGAACTCAAAATGAGTATACTCAGGGTCTTTCCTATCTTATATGGCCTGTTATACCTATGTTACTCCCACCCATTCTTATTTCAGGGACCAATAACCTGTTGCTCTGATACCAACTTGTAACATTCCCAAATCCGGGGTCAGGATTGGGTTTCACTAAACAATCTTTAAATAATTTAAAATAATATACAGATGACCCCTCAATTCCTGGATCATTTACAGGTTATGATATGAAACAAGAATCTAACCTTTTAAAATCTACAACAACTAAAATACAAGTTTATAACCTATGTACTAACTCCCTTGTCTTATTCATTCTAACATGTCCACCCTCTTGTAGCTGAGATCTCTCTAATTTTTGCTCTCTATCAAGAGATATTCAGCTTTATCCTCATTTGATTATGAAAGAAATAAGAATTCACAAAGTAAGAGTGAGCAAAAAATGCCCATCAAGTAATATAACTAATTTCCAGGTATCAATATCAGAAGAAATTTCCGGACACAATCTTTAAATAATTTTAGTTTTTTTTTGTTTGAAGTAGTTGATCGAATAAAATATTGGCCTCTATTAGCTTTCAATCATAAATCAAAAGCATCGAGTAATTTACTAATTCATCTTTACAATCAGGTCTTTGTCCGATTTTGTAATCATAGAACTTCTCAAGAAGGAATGTCGTTAATGGCGATCAACAATAAATTAGACTAGACACTAGATCAACGTTCACACTCATACCCTGCTAATCAATCAGGATATAATGTAGATCTATGCCTACCTATATAGATCCATTCGAGGACCCAGGCACTATGGCCCAATATCAGGGGTCCGGTCCATCCCCGGCCCTTAGGGTCCAGTTCATTTCTGGCCCTATCGTAACCATCCAGTCTGTGGAGTATTTTGATATCAAATCATTTTGATTTCAAAACATCCCGATTCAGGGTTCGCAAATAACCCGAAATAATAGGTATTTGCTCACGAGATCAATCGATAATAAAGGAACAATAATGAAAGGTATGTGCATAATTAAGAGTAATTGCAGCGAATTATATAATAGTTAACTATTCAGAACTTAGAATTGGAAAGAAATACTTGTAATAAATCAGAAGAAAGTTTAGGAATACTTGACTTTGGTATTTAGCAATAACACGATCATCTTAGTCTGATGTCTCATGATCTTACTATCTTTCTATTTCAATATGCTGCTCCCGCAATTGCTAGAAGCTAGATACTCGATACTACTATATTCCATTCTTATCCAATGTCTAGTTCTTATTGTCTTGACCAATTCGCATCTTATAGAGTTTTTCCTACTGAATGCTAGGTTATTTTTAAACCGACTTCGGGACTTGGGTCTTTCTTCTGAATCCTACAGAATCGAAATACCCTTAATTAGGTGGTCGCTTATGATTAACATAACCTCACTATCAATTCTACCCATACGATTTCATAACCCGACTCGTATTTATATGTATTATTGAAATACACATAACAATTAAGGTTTACGTCTTCGGAACTCGGTTTGGTATTTGTTTTTAGAAAATACGTACAATTATTGCTTCAGAAAATAGGGTTGTCGAACATGTGTAAAATATTTCATCATGACACACAACCAGATTTCGTATAATGTAATTATATATTCTCTTTTGATGTTTCGATAATTATAGGTCATGTTCCCGAATTTTTGGAATTAATTTCCCGAAAATCCGGCAGCGTTTCCTATGTTTAGCGGACTATCCCGTCGAAACATAATCGACGTAATCAACCCAACAATCACAATCAATTCACAATCCAAACCAATTTCATAATATGAACGCCACTACAACTTCTAAAATAAATAACTCATTTTCGTTTCGAAATTAATTTTATAAACTAATTTATTTAATTTATAAATGTAGGACTCAGAAATAATCATCACTGTCCACCGTCGACGGCGATAAAATTCGTCGGTGCCCGATTAATTCGGGTTTCCTTACGAATTTCACCGATTAATTATATAATTTTCCGCACGAAATTCATTTTTATTTCACGAATATTTATTCAATAATTTCCTGCAAGAAAATAAAATAATTAAATAAATAACAGAACCCCCAAATAGGTGCATGCAAGCACGCGCAAAACTCACAGCACAAACGGACTAAACACATACACATACCAACCACACACACGCATACATGTATGGCTATGGCCGGAAAAACAGAACCACAAGCTGGAAAACAAACATAACAATAGTCAGCACAGGGAACAACAAAACAAAGGCGGAAATTACCGGAAAAAGAACAAGGCGGAGGAAGTGAATCTCGACGAATAGGAAGTAACGGGTAGGGGAAATGGAAAGGGAAAGGGAAACATAGGGATGGGAGAGGCGGGGGAGATGGAGAAGAGAGGGAGAAGAGAGGAGCGAGAGAGATTAAGAGAGAGAGGTCGAGAGATTACAGAGAGATGAGAGAAATTAAATGAGAGAGATTGAATGAGACAGACTGGGATATGAACTTGGGAAAAAGGATAAACACAGTTATATATATCTGATTTATGATCGTATCTATTCTTTTTCCTGAACCTGAATTTACTCCGCAATTCGCAATTAAACGAGCAATTGCATGGGTAAAATAACCCAAAAACTTATGAGAATAGCCTTAAAATTCTCGGAATAATTTAAAATTAATAACATAAAATTTTCATAATTTTTAAATCATTTTTGGAACGCACATCAGACCAGCATTTTACAATTTAAGGAACAAACGTGCGAGTGAATTTAATACGAAAAATTTCAGAAATAATTTTAAAATTCTCGAAATATTAAAAACTTAAGAATATACGAGTTTCGTAATTTTTGATGCCATATGGAATTAACTACTGAATTTACACACAAATGCAATCAGAAAATCATTTAGAGATAAATAATTGACGAAAAAATATTTTCTAAAATTTATAAATTCCCATAAATAATTATTAAAATTATAAAGTCATACAAATAATTTCAAGGATAATCCCAATATTTATGGAAATAAATTTCCATAAAATCACTTTTAAAACAAAAACTACAATTACAATTAGATACCATATTTGAATGATTATTAAAACAGAGTTTCTTATAAAACACCCCGTGAGAAAATAATGTAAAATATCCCGTCTCTCGAGAATACAGTTTTTATTGATCTACCGAAATGACTATTGTATCGAAAATTTTGCGTCGGGACTCGTACGGGTCAAACCGTAACCCGGATCGAAAAAGTTAAAACACGGAAAATGTTCAGAATAATCAGATTAGGTTAGGAAGGAGTTTTCCAATGAATTTCGGGTTTTAAAAATGCAAAAACGGTTCAAATTGAACAATTCCCGATTTTATAAAATAGTTTTTTATAATTACTCAGAAAATAATTATTAATCCATAAATCTTTATAAAATCATATAACAAGCTATTTTTTTTAGAAAAATACCAATTTATCAATGTTTTATTTTGGAAAATTAAAAATTAAAATACCCTAATTATATCACATATAAACATCCAAACATCAATTTTAACCATCAAATAATTCTCCAAAAGTTCACATAAAATCACATGACAACTATTTATTGATAAAAATAATTCCACAATATTTCCCGGATATTACATTTTATTACTCAAGTAATTAAGTCTGTAGGGGTATTTCAAAACATAGTGTCCTAAGACCAACACGTTTGGGAGTAATTGGCCCAAAGCTCGCTACATGGGTAACATAGAAAGCCTAAGAAAATAGAAAATAGACATTGCACAGTCAATTATAAAAAAACTGTGAATTTTGGCTGGATACTTGTTTTGATAGAGATTGGATCCGTTCAATATTGGTCAAAAAAGAGAAAATATACTTAGTTAATTGATTCTTTAGAGACCTACTTTCACGACACGCCTTGGGTTTTTCTATAAACATTTAAAGTCGATATAAGTGGATTTTTTATACCTACATCTTGCCTATTATTAGAAGAATCATAAAGGCATGTATTTTCCTAAAAAAATCTTGTGTTGACACTGATAAATGTTATTGTTGATAGAGTCTGGAAACTTGCTAGAGTGTTTCACATATTTTATGGGCATATCTTTTGTAAACTATTAAGTGACAACACTCGGTCTTGTAGAGATTGTCTATGAGTTTAACGGGTTGGTAAACCTAAAACTTCCCGTCATGCCTACAAAAATGAGCATATGACTTTTCTTAGTTAGCATTTTTCTTTTTGATTTTTCTCGAGAACGAGCAAAACATAGGTACGGGGGCATTTGATAGGTCCATATTTAGCATCTATTTAAAACTTATTATATGTCTATTTTCGTAATTTTATTATTAAATAAATTGTTTTATTTTTTTATAGGAAAATTAATAAAATCAGAATTTGAGCTAAAAAAAGGTGCAAATAAGGAAGGATGTGGACTATTTTTGAAGTCAAAGGAATTGGAAGATAAATAGAATACTTGTTGGAGAAGAAAAGGGAATACAAGGAAATAATTTTGGAATCCTACTTGTAATTAAAAGCCCAAACCCTAATTTTTTCCTATAAATATGGGGTTCCTCCCTTGTATTTGGTACATATAGAATTCCTGTAATGTTTGAAAGGAATATGTCCTAAGTCCAATCATGTATGAGGATTTAGGAATAAATTTTATGTAATCTGTTTTGATTTCATTGATATTAATAAAAAACTTATTTTGTTTTTATTACGGGCTTTATCTATTTAAGTGTTTAAATAAGATATACCATAGTTTAGAGTAAAGCTTTTTATGGATTATGATGAGATCATAATAGTGAGACCTAAAAAGATGATAACTCTAAACTTAAATAGTTCCTGGTCATAGGATTACTAACTGGTAATTAATATTTTGCAAAGATCGGTACATACTATGCTTGCTTCATTATGAAGGATGTCTGTTCTCTTAGACATTTGTGTGGTGACACTATAGCTAGTATGTAGGTGCTTATTATAGAATAAGTTCACTGAACATGACTCGCCCAACTGAACAACTGATGGAGTTCACTCACGTGTCAGCAGTTATTCACATAGTGATAGTTGTACAAGTATCCTTAGACTTGAGGTCATCATAGTCATCTTGTGTACACTGAACTATGCTTTGGTTTAGTTCTTAGTCTCCAGGGACAATTATTAGGGCTCTTCTGGGATAGGAATTTGTACACGAAGATAGTGTATGATCAATAAAGGATCTACCCCTTCCAGTGAAGGAAGCGAATGTTCAAGGCTGATCCACTTATGCTAGTTCAGGAATCTCTGGCCAGAGTGAATGAAATTAGAAAGGAGTTTCTAATTTGCATAGAACTACGCATAGTAAATGGTAAGCAAGTGATTAAATTAGATAGGCTTGACACGAGATCCATGCCTTGTATTTAATCGGGACATTGTAGGGTAGAAGGAGTTTATTGTACGGTAACTATTCACTGAATAGGTTCTTGGTATTCTAAGCAGTGAATTCATATTATCCGGATAGTCGCGATATGCTGAGAAGTATCCCTCACGATGTAGAATAAATGTGATTAATTAATTAATCATATTTAATAAATTAGAGAATTTATATAAATAATGATAAAATAGTTTTATTATTATTTATTTCTACTACCGGCTTAATATTGAACCTACAGGGTCATACCATAAAAAGAGAATGATTTAATGGTGGAGGAATTAATTAATAATGGCTAATAATTATTTATTTATGAAATAAATAATTAATTGGCAAATTTAATAATTGATTAAATGAGATTTAATTGATTATAAATTAATTAAGAAAAGTTCTTAATATTATTAATTAAAGGATTTAATTTTTGGAAATTAAATCAAGAGAGAGAATTATTTCTAAAGTGTTTAGAAAAAGGATTAATGATTAAAAGGTGTTTTAATTATTAATGAGAATAATAAATGGGATAATAATAATAATATTTATGGGAAAATTTCAGCTGAATTTTTTTCCTATAAATACACTATTATAGACCCTAATTTTAACATAACCCACACAAAACCCAAAAAGTTTGGAAAACCCAATTCTCTCCACCTCCTTCCTCCTCCTTAACATCGTTTTCTTGGTGGATACCGGTGGAGTGCTTCACACTTGAGGAGCAACTGCTAAGGATCTCTGATCGTTGTCTCCGAATTATTTTAAAGGTTAGATTCGATCCCTCGAATTTTTATTCACGATCTGTATGCTTTTATTTGGATTTTATGTGTATAAAAGTGTTTTGCCATGCCCCCGCAGCGTTTAAAATCCAACAATGGTATCAGAGCATAGGTTGTATGCATATAGATCTGTGGTAAAAATTTCAGAATTTTATGTGCTTGTATGAATTAATTATAATTTTTACAAGTTATATTATGGATTAATTTTGTCTGGTGAGAAATCGTTTCTCAGAATAATTTTGAATGTTGATCTGGGTTCTACAAGTGTTGTAGATCGTCTGGGTATTTTTTTCATAATTTTAGGATGTATAGATTTTTTATTATGAATTTTTGAAGTTCTTGTAATTAAATTCGTAATTAAATAAGTATAAATATATGTATATAAAGTATATATATATGTTTGTATATACCTGTACTGTTATCTGTGTTGTCTGCTGTTGTTGCACGGAGAAAGAGGAGAACAGGCGGCGGCACAGGTATCGAGAAAAGGCGGCTGCTACAGAAAAACAAAAAAAAAATAGGGGTGTCACGCATTCCGGGAATGCGTTACACACCTGTGGCGCATTCGCGGAATGCGTTACACCCTTTAATGGCTTAAAAGGGGTGTAACGCATCACCGGAATGCGTTACAGGGCTTGTAACGCGTTCCTGTAATGCGTTACAGCCCGTCTGTTGATTTTAAAATTGATTTTCTGGGAGTTTCGTAACTCCGTTTTGGGCGTGCAATATATCGTTGGATTCTTTTTTCTGAGACGGATCTAATGGAGTGATCAATTTTAGTTTATATAAAAGTTTTGAACTGTTTGTATTTCCATGAAGTGTTTTAAAGCTGTTTTTGACTGTTTTTAATTGCTTTTAAATGCTTCATGTGATACATAGAGATGTATAATGCTTAGACTAATGTGCTAGATGATATAACATGCCTACCTTGATGTTTATTCATGTTGATATATGTGATATATGCTTAGTTTATCATGCGATGATAGATTTAGGTGAACTTAAATGAACATAAGGCGTTTGTTAGACAACCTAGTATAGTGAAATTATTTCATAACCTTAATAACAATATTATGAATACAATCATGAGATTCTTGTGTTTGTGAAACACGTAATTGAATATGAATTTTCTATATGAGAGAAAGGATGATTCTATCAACAACAGATTTCTATCTGTAAGAAAGGGTTATTAAGTGACGCCTCTTGACAATGCTCCACCCGATCTGGGAATCATCTGATTATTGATTATTGATTTGAAATATTTAATTTAAAAGGAAGAATTTCTTTATAATATGATTATGATTGTAACGTAATATAATCCCTCTAAAATTAAATAATATCAAGTAGTAATTGGCCAATGACACAACGGGCTTGTGTCGGTCATAGCCTTCCAACATGATAGAAAATTAGTTCTTATTTTTGAATCATTGTCGGTTCGTGCTACAGCCGAGGGCTTTGATTTCGAAATAAGAAATACTTGTCTATTACATAGAGATGTGTACATTGAATAAGAATCTAAAGGTCGGTACGTGCTACAGCCGTGGGCCTTTGGGGACTGATTCAACTGTATGGAATGTTGGGTTAGACTTGACTTAGAATATTGAGTTTGTCGTGCTACAGCCGAGACTCAATTATTCAAGAGGCTAAAGTTTGATTAGGGAATAACATGAGATGTAATTGACAAGAGTTGTCTGCCTAATGAACATTACATGGCGGTTCGTGCTACAGCCGGGGTCGTGTAATGGAATGTAGGATCCCTATTCCCACTAGCATTATGAATGCTTAATTGTTCACGTAGGGGGTTGAATAAATTAGGAAAACTAGTGGGAGCCACTTATGAATAAAGACCCGATTCATATAGTGTTTTAAAATGAAATCGAATATTTGCTAAGAGTTGTTATGTGTTTATCATTTACAGATTTACAATATACATTATGTCTTCTACACTATCACTCAGGAGCATATTAGATGCTCACAAATTGACTGGTCCTAATTATGATGACTGGCTTCGAAACTTGAGAATTGTTCTCAGGATTGAGAAGCTGGAATACGTGATTGACTCACCTAAGCCTACTGAACCTGCTAGCGATGCGCACAATGATGAACATGTTGTGTATCGTAAGTGGATAGATGATGCAAATGTTGCTCAATGCATCATGCTAGCTTCCATGAACATTGAGCTACAGAAGCAACATGAGCATATGGATGCTCACACTATCCTCATGCATCTACAAGAGTTGTATGATGTGGCGGGGAGGACAACTCGATATGAGATATCGAAGGAGCTGTTCGGTTGTAGGATGTCTGAGGGATCATCTGTGAATGACCATGTACTTAAGATGATAAATTTGATTGAACGTCTTGGACAACTTGGTTTTGCCATGGATGGGGAGCTGAGCCAAGACTTGGTCTTGCAATCGCTTCCGAGTTCATTCTCACAGTTTGTTGTGAACTTTCACATGAATAAGTTGGATGTCATCCTGCCTGAACTCCACAACATGTTGAAGACTGCGGAATCGAATTTTCCCCCTAAGAAGAGTTCTGTTCTTCTAATTGGTGAAGGTTCCAATCCTAAGAAAAGGAAGAGGAACCCTTCCAAGAAGAAGAAAGTAGGTGAGAAAATGCCGGTTCCACCAAAAGCTGAAGACCCCAAGAGCAAAGTTGTTTGCTTTCACTGTAACAAGGTGGGGCACTGGAAGAGGAACTGCAAGGTTTACCTTGCAGAATTGAAGAAGAAGAAGGGTAGTGAGACTACCGCTTCTGATTCGGGTATGTTCATGATAGAAGTGAATATGTCATTAAATCAAATTTCTACTTGGGTATTAGATACCGCCTGTGGTTCTCATATCTGCAATTATTGCAGGGACCAAGGAGAAGTAGGACTCTTGAAGAAGAGGAGGTGATTCTACTAATGGGAAATGGAGCAAGAGTTGTTGCTGAAGATGTAGAATCATTTCATTTACATATGCCTACGGGAAAGACTATTGTTTGAAATAATTGTTATTTTGTTCCCTCGATTGTGAGGAATATTATTCCCATGTTAGTCTTGGCTGGATTTTCATTTATTATTGAGAATAATGAATGTTCTATTCTTAGAGATAATATTCTTTATGGACGTGGTACTTTAAATAATGGTATGTATAAATGTGACATAATTTACTTCAGATTGAACAAACTAATAAAGGAAAAGGGATGATGAAAATCTCACTTCATAGTGGCACTGCAGTCTCCATTTAGTGGACATGGAGAGAGGGCTGCAGATTTGCTAGGAATGGTACACACAGATGTATGTGGACCAATGTCTACGCAAGCCATGGGTGGATTTTCATACTTCATTACTTTCATAGATGATAGATCTGGATTCAGATATGTGTTTGATGAAACACAAGTCTGAGGCCTTTGAAAAGTTCAAAGAATATAAGTATGAAGTGGAGAAACAACCAAACATAGTATTATAACTCTTCGATCAGATCGAGGTGGTGAATACTTTAATGGAGTGTATCTAGATTATCTCAAAGTAAATGGTATAGTCTCCCAGTGGACGCCTCCAGATTGGTATCTGAAAGGAGAAATTGAACTTTGTTAGACATAGTTCGGTCCATGATGAGCTATGCAAATCTTCCAGTATTCCTATGGGGTTATGCATTGGAAACCTCAGCATATTTACTGAATAAGGTGCTTTCCAAATCTGTTCCTCAAACTCCGTATGAGATATAGAAAGAAAGGAAACCGAGTCTTAAACACGTTAAGATTTGGGGATATCCAGCTTATATCAAGTAAGTTGACCCAAATAAGCTGGAATATCGATCCGTAAAATGTAGTTTTGTGGGATATCCTAAAGAGACTTTAAGGTATTACTTTTACACCGATCATCGGGTGTTTGTCTCCAGACATGCTACCTTCTTGGAAAAGGATTTTATCCTTGAAGGAAACAGTGGGAGCAAAATTGAACTTGATGAAGTTCAAGAAGCACAAACTACTACGGATCAAGTGGAAACACATGTTCTGACTGAACAACCTTTTGTGGAACAGCCCATTCATAGATTAGGGAGAGTGTCTCGCCAACCTGAGAGGTAATATGGCCTTGTCATTGAGAATGACAATGAGTTGTCGATCATTGATGATGACGACCCTGTAACCTATAATGAAGCTATGAGTAGTGTTGACTCAGAGAAATGGCATAATGCCATGAAATCCAGAATGGAATCTATGTATACGGTATATAAAAGATAGATAATAGCAGATGGCCAGGTGGAGACCTATAAGGCCAGACTTGTGGCAAAAGGATTCAAACAAAGGCAATGGATTGACTTTGATGAAACTCTTTACCTGTAGCCCTGTTAAAATCAGTTCGGATTTTGCTTGCGATTGCTGCTTACTACAATTATGAGATCTGGAAAATGGCCAGATGGTTTTCTTTCCAAGGGAAATGAAAGCCTAGTGTGTAAACTACTGCGAACCATATGTGGTTTAAAGCAAGCTTCTCGAAAGATGGAACATTCGTTTTGATGAGATAATCAAAGAGTTTGATTTTATCAAAAATGTAGATGAACCATGCGTTTACAAAAGTGTTAGTGGGAGCGCGGTAACATTTCTTGTATTGTATTGAATTAGAGTTGACACACATAACAACATAGCAGACCCACTCACAAAGCTACTTTATGAAAGTCACTTTGATCATCATAAAGACAAGATGGGTATTAGATACCAGAGTGATTGGCTTTAGTACAAGTGGGAGATTGAAAGGAATATGTCCTAAGTCCAATCATGTATGAGGATTTAGGAATAACTTTTATGTAATCTGTTTTGATTTCATTGATATTAATAAAAGACTTATTTTGTTTTTATTACGGGCTTTATCTATTTAAGTGTTTAAATAAGATATACCATAGTTTAGAGTAAAGCTTTTTATGGATTATGATGAGATCACAATAGTGAGACCTAAAAAGATGATAACTCTAAACTTAAATAGTTCCTGGTCATAGGATTACTAACTGGTAATTAATAATCCGCAAAGATTGGTACATACTATGCTTGCTTCATTATGAAGGATGTCTGTTCTCATAGACATTTGTGTGGTGACACTATAGCTAGTATGTAGGTGCTTATTATAGAATAAGTTCACTGAACATGACTCGCCCAGCTGAACAACTGATGGAGTTCACTCACGTGTCAGCAGTTGTTCACATAGTGATAGTTGTACAAGTATCCTTAGACTAGAGGTCATTATAGTCATCTTGTGTACACTGAACTATGCTTTGGTTTAGTTCTTAGTCTCCAGGGACAATTATTAGGGCTCTTCTGGGTATAGGAATTTGTACACGAAGATAGTGTATGATCAATAAAGGATCTACCCCTTCCAGTGAAGGAAGCGAATATTCAAGGCTGATCCACTTATGCTAGTTCAGGAATCTCTGGCCAGAGTGAATGAAATTAGAAAGGAGTTTCTAATTTGCATAGAACTACGCATAGTAAATGGTAAGCAAGTGATTAAATTAGATAGGCTTGACACGAGATCCATGCCTTGTATTTAATCGGGACATTGTAGGGTAGAAGGAGTTTATTGTACGGTAACTATTCACTGAATAGGTTCTTGGTATTCTAAGCAGTGAATTCATATTATCCGGATAGTCGCGATATGCTGAGAAGTATCCCTCACGATGTAGAATAAATGTGATTAATTAATTAATCATATTTAATAAATTAGAGAATTTATATAAATAATGATAAAATAGTTTTATTATTATTTATTTCTACTACCGGCTTAATATTGAACCTACAGGGTCACACCATAAAAAGAGAATGATTTAATGGTGGATGAATTAATTAATAATGGCTAATAATTATTTATTTATGAAATAAATAATTAATTGGCAAATTTAATAATTGATTAAATGAGATTTAATTGATTATAAATTAATTAAGAAAAGTTCTTAATATTATTAATTAAAGGATTTAATTTTTGGAAATTAAATCAAGAGAGAGAATTATTTCTAAAGTGTTTAGAAAAAGGATTAATGATTAAAAGGTGTTTTAATTATTAATGAGAATAATAAATGGGATAATAATAATAATATTTATGGGAAAATTTTAGCTAAAAATTTTGCCTATAAATACACTATTATAGACCCTAATTTTAACATAACCCACACAAAACCCAAAAAGTTTGGAAAAACCAATTCTCTCCACCTCCTTCCTCCTCCTTAACATCGTTTTCTTGGTATATACCGGTGGAGTGCTTCACACTTGAGGAGCAACTGCTAAGGATCTCTGATCGTTGTCTCCGAATTATTTTAAAGGTTAGATTCGATCCCTCGAATTTTTATTCACGATCTGTATGCTTTTATTTGGATTTTATGTGTGTAAAAGTGTTTTTCCATGCCCCCGCTGCGTTTAAAATCCAACAATGTTGATGCTTCGAATCTTTTTACAGCTTTTGTTTATTTTTAAGCTTTATCGTTTCTTTCCCGATTTCAGCTTTAGCTTTGATTTCTTTGATTTATTCATTTATTACTTGCACGTGTACTTTATTACCATCGGCCTTTGTTTTTCATGTGACGCCCTCAAACTCGGGGTTATGAGTGAGGATCCACATCAATAATATATAAACTATAATATAGCAGCGGAAATAAATTAAACCCCGAAAGCTACAAGGATCTAAACAGGATAAAGTATGAGACAAGATTACAACTACCAACCAGAAAGTATGTTATTATACAACCCTTTTTATAAATAGATTCAAAATACGATTCCGACTTGGAATCGCCATATAACCCAAAAGTATCTGAACCAGCTATTACATTTCCCACCAACTAACATCGCTTTCTTATACTGTATCTACCTGATCTGGCACCTGGAATCTGACGGTACGGAAAGGACCGCGAGGAACACTATTACGAGCGGTGCGCCGAAGTCTGGCCATCTTCTTGCTTAACTGCAAGGTTAGATCAACACAAATAAATGAGCTAAAAGGCTCATCAAGTAACTAATAAATATTTCTAAATATCAAAACAATAACAACATTCTTATTCTCAATTAACTAGGTGGCAGCATCTTAACGATATCTAGGAAATGGTTCAAGAGAGGGTTTCAAGGCATTCAAGATCCAAGCTTTGTATATCAAATTTTCAAACTCAAATGACAGGGTTCTTAAATAGATTCTCACAACTTTAAGAAGTTCAATTCGATCTTTGTATATCGAATTTTTCAAAATGAAATGACAAAGTTCTCAAATAGATTCTGTCAACTTTAAGAAGATCAATCAATATAATTTCTTTCAAATCAATAAGCAAGAAATATTGCTTATCACACAATTAATAATCTTTTACTTTCAAATTTTAGCAAAATAGAACCCTCGATTGGATTATCCTTCTTTTATTTATAATACGGATGATCAGCCCGTATTGACCTCCATCCGGTCATAAAGGTACATATGGCATTATTTCAGGCTATAATGCTGGACTAGCCCCGCTAGCCTCTTACGTGACTGGAGTAGCACCGCTAGTCTCTTACGTCTCTATAAAATCCTTTAGGAATTCATTGAAAACCTTTATGTTGGAAATATAGATAGTTTACACAAAATTCTTTTAATATTACCAAGATTTGAAATCATTCGGACTCTTTCGAGTAAAAAATTATTCTTAGATTCAACTCAAGAATTCAAGTGAATAAGAAACTGAAATCGAAAGGAAATGATCAAGCATCAAGCATATGTATCCTCAAAAATATTAACAAGGTGGTTTCAAGGATCGATACGTCAATAAAGCACAAGTTTTATATTATAAGGATCTAGGTTAACAGGGTATCGAATAAGAAAGATTCATCAAGTTGTATAAGTTCAAAGGTAAGGGTAACAATATATTAATAAGAACAGGGTGAATGTACTTGAAATGAAATGGACTCATATTAAGGTTTATTAACATGATTCAATAATAATATTAACAAGATCATTTACTATATCAATGCATGTCATAAGCAATTCTCTATGATCAAATCACAAGTAAAAAGGGCAGAGTTACTTGCCTCACAAAGCTTTCCTTTTTCACATGGCTTGAGTTACTACCACCTCCTAGTTCGTACGCCTATGCTTTCCAAATCTATAATAAAAAATGAACCCTAATTAGAAACCTTATCAATTCCCGACATTTCTCAGAATGTCTAACTTTCTACCCCAGTTGCATCATCTTCTTTTCTTATTATAACTTAATCACATAGAACACGTATCAGATAACTATTATTATACCCTTTATACCTTTGATTAATCGTTTACTGTACACATAACACGTAATCATATATTCACATAATCAAACATGATTTATCTATCTCCAAATCTCATTAAGAACATATCTTCTATATTCCTTATACATATCTATAATTTCTCTCAACAACTATCAACAATAATCAATCACAATCACTCACAATCAATCACAATCAATCACACTCCCAATCACTTCCTCGTACTTAAATTTTAACACATCCATTTATACCATAACCCGAAGATTAATAATTTATTTATTTATTCTAATAAAACGTAACATGAAACTTATTTTAATACAATTATCACATCAACAACTTAACATAACAAAATAAACTATAACACGAGACTTATATTTACAATTCTAATCCTTATTTTCCTTCAAACCGAATAAATCAATAAATTTTAATCTTTAAAAATCAAAAATCACCACTTAATCATACACGACTAATCACGCATCAACTTATACTTTCTTGAATCGAATTTCGATTTCCAAATCAATCAATCAACTAATAAAACATTGAAATAATCTGTAAACTCAACATGCAAGTATCCTTAAAAAATTTTATTGATTACAGGGCTCAGTTTACACATCACCGTCCACCACCGACTCACCGGAGTTCACCGCCGGCGGCAGCAAGGGTTCGGGGTTGCCAAGTTCGGCCCCAACTCGAAACCTCACCAATTTTCTCCAAAAATTCAACACCAATTCAACATGCAACAATCACCGAACTTGAGTCTTCAAAAATCGAGTTCAAAACTCATATTTAACTTGAAAACTGAGAAGGTTTCTCATCAAGCAACAATTACACACAATGCACACACATGCAACCATATATACATGATTATGAAGTAAAGAGGAACATGGATCAAGCCTCAGATTGAATTTTGGTCAAGACCCGAGAGAGAGAGAGAGAGAGAGAGAGAGAGAGAGAGAGAGAGAGAGAGAGAGAGTTTGAGAATAAGAGAGAGAGAGACTGGCCCACCAGGGGAGAGAAGGAGGTGGAGTATATGGTGGTGGGGCAGGGGCAAAATAGTAACCTTACAAATCAAAATATGTTTTCCCTCTTTTTTTTCTTTTTCTTTTACACCAAAATTCTGTAAACCCATTTAATAATATAAAAACACCTTTGTAAATCTAGAAATGCCACAAATTATATTTTTAATAAAAAGACATGAAATTAGCTCTCTCCCCATATTTTTAAAATAATTTTTTAGCAAACAGATTATTTTCTATGGATTTTACAAATAAATCTCTAAAAATAGAAATAAACTCTGGAAAATCTGTTTAAAATACCATAATATCAAAATAAATCCAAATATCATTTTTAAAACGTCTTTAAGACCATTCTAGAAATAATAAAATGAATTTCACATTTTGATCATACTCTGATAATTTTATAAAAATATATAAGGATCAAATTATCCTTATTTTTACCAAATAAACTCTTTCAAAAATATTCAAAACTCTCGAATCATAAACGTAAATATCAACTGACATATATTCATATAGTAACTTCAACCACGACTCATATTTATACATCTTTACACATAAACTATTTTAAATATGTTCACGCTGATACTAGATATCTGACACTTTTTAAATAACGGTACAATTTGCAAACTCAAATCCAAACAATCATAGATACACAGAGGACTCGATATTTCCATATTTTAACATAATCCATTCATTATCTTATTCTTAATCTTTTTGTTAAATCAACCTAAAATCCTTTAAGTTTTGATAGATTAGTTAGATAACAAGTTTCATAGTATATGCTCATCTCATTAATTAAAATTTATTTGTGAAGAAAATAGAATTAATTTTAGGGCAAGTTGATATTAATTTTGATTGATTAATGGCTTCGGATTCATAGGTTTTTCATATTATTTGATCTATTTGCTAATTAGGTTAATTAAAACTCCAGATATTATTGTCTAGTTCGCCTGATTTAATTATTAGGGTTCCGAAAGTTTCATAATCTTTGTGGATTGACCTGTATTTGCTACATTTAACCACTATGCACTTACGGTTATTTTACACATAAATACCCATTGAGGGTCGATACCGAGAAGGGCCGAAAATACCCCGAGTCGCGAATAGACCATTATAACTTCCACTAAAACTCGGGTAATTTTGCTGGAAGTTGGGGGCAAATGATATGGATCGAAAATACATCTTAAGATACATTAAATATCACATTAATTACACTTGGAATTCTTTTTAAAACTCAATACAAACCAGGTAGGTCAAGGCCTGTCATGGACTAATAAAGGTCCAAGTCGACAAGGCCCACGGGCAGAAGTCGTCAAGACCCATGAACATAAGTTGTTCGCGGGTGAGGCCCAATATGGCTAGAAAACCAGAGGCATGACGTCCAACATGGACACTAACTCCTACAAGGAAGGATCTAGAATTCCTTACCTTACAAGAATTCTAATTACCATCTAAGTGGGAGACTTGTCGACCAAGTCTCCTAACACAAGTCTAACTCTAGACTCACCTTTATATAAAGGGCTCTACCCCTCAACTTAGAACTACGCTTTGGCTTGATTCTTTACAACATAGGGATACGTAGATGTCTCGCGGGAACAACATGTTCACAACCGCAAGCGCAGTCGTTAAACTCGAAACTCACAAAACCTAGTATTAAATAGTAACCTACCCTAGTTTTTATTCCAATAACAATATGCATCATTCAGGAGCATATAGAATCTACTTAGGAATATTTAGGAGCATTTCTCATAATCTTTTGACTGGAATGATTATTTAAATGGATAGTTCAAGACGGTCATACCCAAAATGACAATATGTGTGGTGCCCTCCAAACCCGGGTCAGAAGTTTGGGGTCCACACACACACCTTAATTATAACCTGCTTATAACAATAATAAAGATAATAATAATATGCAGTGACCCTACTTACCAACTACCATGGATCGCAACAGGTTAAAGTATGCACAAAAGCCAAACACATCTACTTATTTTACAAATCGTTCAAATCCCAACCATTCAAACTCAAACTGAGTATTAAACATTATTACAAACTTTTACAAACTTAAATTATTCCAAAAGAAGCCTGCTAGCTTAACTCGATCAACCTGAACCCCTAGCTCTCGCGCTGGACTGGGGATCCTCGCTACCAACTTGTTCCTTTTTAACTGGAAAGAATATAAACAACATCGCACAAATGAGCTAACTAGCTCAGCAAGTCGTAATGACAAAACTGAGAATAATGATCATCAGGTAAATATGGTTATGATATCAAGTGAACAATGAATTATGATTTAGAATTGGATATTATACTTTTATTTTAAAAACCAAGGTTAGGCTGCTGATCAGTCACGTACTAACCCCGAGCAAAGCACACAACATTGCTCTAACTACTGGATCCAAGGCACACATTGGCCTAACTTGACCATTATATGGTCTGACCACGAATCTGGTCCACAATTTTATAAAAACAATCCAATTCTAGCATAATAACAGAATAAACAACAATAAGCAATACACAGATTCATTAACAATATTGGATGTTTCATAATGAAATGGTTTCAGAGTTCATGAGGATCAATATGGCATTTTCAAAGCTTAGCTGTTGGGTAATAAAAGAATTGGATAACAAAGGAATCAGTGTTTCAAGGTTTCAAGGATTTTGCCTTTCAAAGCATAGGATACAATGGTTTGAGTGTGTGGGTAATTCGATTCAGTGTTCGGTATTTAGTTTGTATGTATTTGTGGAGTAGTATCGTATACTTGAGGTTCGTCTTTGGGTATACAATAATCAATGGCTTAGAAATAATAGGGTTTACGGCTCAAGAACAATAACTAGAATCAGGGTTTGGGTTTCAGTGCTTCAAAGCACTTGCAATATCAACAGGACTACCAAGTACTACAATATCTCGAGAAAGTTCAGAACACTTGCCTGGTATTAGCTTACTATACTGTACAGGATTCCAATCTCAACCGCCTTACTCATCAACTACCTGTTTCCCTTTCCTACGTCTTGCCTCTTCTGCTCACATATTATAAGCATCTATCAATATTCAACTCATATGATTCTATTTAACACATACTTCTATCTACCCTTCGTTTTACCCAAATCCGATTAACGGATTGAAAGTTATGCAATGATCAAGTAAATATCGAATATATAGACCGACAGTCAACCAACAAGTCACATATAATACATAATACATCATATAATCAATGATATATCATTTCTAAAGAAATTTCGGGTCATAAATAGGCTTTCTGGTATTTAAAATAATTTTTAAAACATTTTTCGGAATTAAAACGGGTCGTTGGATCAATTTCGGGGTAATAAACAGGGTTCAGTTGGCCAATTCTGGCTTTGAAACAATTTTATAATAATTATCGAGCCTTGAAAATAATTTAGAATAATATTTTAAAACTCGAAACTATTTTTCGGAATTTTTAAATCATTTTTAAATAATTAAATCTAATTAAATAATTAATTAAAATCAATTAATAATTAATTAAATAAATTAATCAATTAATTTTCGAATTAATTGACCAATTTATCAATTAAAAATTAACTGAAATTAATTAACTAATTAATTCAGATTTATTTTTGAATTAAAAATAATTTTCGGAATTAAAATAATAATTTTTAGAATTTTCAGAAATAAAAAATGATTTTTTATAAAAACAATAAATAGGAAATATGATTTTTGAATATTTTTAAAACAGGAATCCTAAATTTGCAAAGTCTGAAAACTTCAGGGACCAAACTGCATCGTCCCCAAAAGTTCAGGTATCAAACTGCAATTTTACACCCCCGTCGCCGGAAAATGCAGGGGTGGCCGGAGAACACGATTCCGGCCTCCTCACCTTACCACAAGCTCCGGATCACATCTACAAATTACCAGGAACACAACCATGCAATCAAAACAACCTAACAATCCCTGAGTTGGCCGGAATTTGGCCGTGAAGTTTGCCAGTTTCCGGCGAACTTCGAAAATATTCAAAACACAACTCCCTTCTCTACAGACCTCGTTGATTCATGAAACTTATACGACTGGATTGCAAATTTCACAGAGAACACAACCCACTATATCACAACATCTATCTATTCCAGAATAAGAAACCCCCAAATTTCAATTAAGAACATTCATACGGGTTATAAACCCTAATTTTAAAATTCAAAAATCAAACTCAATTTTGAACATGTTATTGAACTCCAAATCAGACGTATAATATATCAAAATCATCAGGAAAACAAGCTCTACAACATGCAATCATCAAATCACACAAACAATCATCCGAACAAAAAATCATATTTTTAATAAAATAAATTCGAAAATAAATAAAAATATAGAAAATAAACCTTGATTTCTGCAGTAAAACGAAGCTCAGAATCTGGTAGAACACTTCAAATCCTTTGTTTTGGTTACTCAAGCTTTGAAAACAGAGATCGGTAACGCCTTCGTTTTGCTGTTTGATTCTTAGAACAATTTATGAAATTAGGGTTTTTCTCTGGAAAATTATATAGTAATCTGTCTGCAAATGATTTTGATACGAAATAAAATACGGTAAAATGCTATTTATATTTACAGAAAATTAGTATCCCGTTGGATCATTCCGGATATAAAACGGTACGTTTATTTATAAAAACTGATCCAAACGGTATCGGTTTTCGGGATAATTATCCAAACCAGTACAATTTGTACTGCGGTCTTGGTCTCAACGCCTGGTTACACGTATTACGAGGTGATAATTGGGATAGTTTAATAAAAAGCTCCTGTTTATGGAAAATACGGGTTTTATTGATTTACCGAAACGAATATTGTATCGAAAATGTGGCGCCGGGACCTTCACAGAACAAACCGTACGCCATATCGAAAAAGTCAAAATATGGAAAATGCTCGGAATATTACAATTAGGTTAGGAAGGAGTTCTCGGAAGAGTTTCGGGTTCCAAAAACGTAACAACGGATGACGTCGGTTGGTTCCCGTTTTTATAAAATAGATTTTAAATACCCGGAAAAAGATTTTAGAAATTTCATATGATTTTTATAAATTCATAAATCATCATAAAAATAATTAGGAAGATATGACAATTATCTATATTTTATTTTGGACATATAAAAATTAAAATACTCAATTAATATTATTTTTGAATATCCAAATACAGATAACACTTAACAATTTAATTCACAGAATAGATACTGAACACATATAATAATTATTTAATAGCAAAATAATTACACGATATATCCCGGATATTACAGTATGCTAGCATATATATAACTCATAAAAAGAATTCCTAAAATTGCTCGATGGATATTATGAGGGCCTAGCCTGAAATTAGAGTTAGTGGGTTAGAATTTAAAGAATTTTGATCAATTTGAATTTTAGTATATAAATTTCATTCTAGTGAGTCAAAATATTAAAATTATATATAAATTTCGACTAAAATATAAGTGATATAATTAAATTTAATATATGATTTTAAGTTGAGTGCGGTCAGCTGACCGAAATATCAGAAAGCATTAAGAATTTATCACGTGTAGAAAGTTAGGATGATCTGGAAGTGGGGAGATTTTTTTTTTTCAAAAAATGAACTTGCATTAAAACATTTCACAATCAAGATTACATAATATGTGATCCGGAGTATTTGACAGCCACTCCGTGAGACCTGACAGAGAACATGTCGCTCTAACCAATTTATGACCAACCATATTCGCATACTTATAAACAAAAACTACTAACACTTAATCAAAGTGTTTAATTGAGATTTTTAATAGACTGGGACAATATACAATTACAAATAATTCAAGCCCTGTTCATGGGAAAGGGGTATCGTGTAAATTTAGAGCAATATTGTCACAACTTTCTTTTTTTAGGAAAGTGAATCATGTAAGATGATTGTTCATCTTTTTACAAAATTTTCTTTTAAGGGCTAAAGCATGTAAAATTTGAATAAGAGACTGTTCCTTATGCTTAAAATCAGCGTTTACTGTTGACGATTTACCTCCGGATTTGTAATTAATTTTTTTTATATGTTGCTGCAATATATATATATATATATATATATATATATATATATATATCACGATGATATTATAATGTTAAGAGCAAGTCAAGTCTAAGAGCTTTTCAAATGAGTTCCAGTCCAAGAATTTGGCACAGGTGGGCACTCCAATAACAAAAGTATATCTTCCAGATTTACCTATTAGCTATAGTATTTAGGTGTCAACTAAAATTTTAAAAATACATATAATATCTAAAAAATTATCCGATTATTTTAAGATGACACATAATTATCATGATATATATATATTATTATATTGAATGAGAAGTATTGAATAGAAAGTCATTATCTATACTAAATTTTGGTCATTTTCCTTTAAAATTTCGCCATGGTTAGTACTCTCATAACTACTGCCTCCACTGAATATGTGTTTAAAATTTAATATTTATATCATGTATGTTAATTTTATATTTTAGTGTTATATTTTGTTTAAAACCATATTTTAATGTTATGTTAAGTGTAAAAATATCTTTATAAAAAACTCTAAAAATTCATCTTTAATCAAATTTATTCATTACTTATATAACCATTTAATGTACATTAAGTATTTATAAAAATTACTAATAAACTAAATAATAATAATAATAATAATAAATGTTTTATAATATATTTAATGTTTGTTAACTAATTTTTCTCATTTAAAATTATTACTGTAATATCATTAAAAGTTGCAGCCTAAGTGTGAATATGTATTTATAACTTAGTAATATGTATTTATTTTTAGATTTTATATTTTAATTTTGTGTTAACTTTAAAAAATATGTTTACAAAAAGGACTCTAAAAAAGTTGCTCTTTAACCAAATTTGTTATTTACTTGTATAATTATTTAATGTACATCAAATATTTACAAAAATTACTAATAAACTAATTGTTTGTCCTAAAATAGGGGTAAATAAGCTAGAAATGGGGTTGAATAACTTATAACCTTTTTAAATTTTAGAATTTGGTGTGTTCAATTTTTTTTACCGTTTAAAATTGTTACTAGTAAACAAGTAGGTCGAGTGCGAAAAGATAAATTGGTAAAGATGTAGAGTGCGAGACAGTCGATTTTATCCTGGTTCGCGGTGGTTAACTGTCACAAATGGAGTCCACTCACCTCTAGTCCAGTCCTTGAGCTCCTCCCCGGACTCGAGATTTTCTCTACTATAAAAAAACCTCTTTATAACAGGCGGAGAAATCTTTACAACATTATGTATTTATATTAAACCTTAACTACATGCTAATCCCTCAAAAACCAATAGCAAAACCAACCAGACTAATCTTGGAACGTAACCCCCCGTTACCTCCTCACAATCTAAGTAGAAACCTCGCAATTTTGTCTTAGAGAGTAACTTCCAGCTACCTCCTAAAAATTTGCAACCCTTTGTTGAAAAAAAATTGCAAAAACAGATATAAAAATAATTTTTTGAGAGAGAATATTTTACGATTATTAAAAAACTGAAAAATAGAATGAGTTTACCGAATTTTTCTGGTTGAGTCACGGATCTCTCTTTTTTTAAGACGTTTCACGGCTATGCTTCAAATAGTGCAAGACAATCACATATGCCACAATGCCCTTAGGATAAAACAACCAAGAAAATTTATTTTCTCATTCGACAAATCTTTGTACCAAAAGATTTTCGATCAAATTACACCTTAAATAAGACTGCTCAAATATTTATCAAAAATAAATAGAGGGAACCGGGAAAATAATATATTTATAATACTCAGAGCCTCCTCCTAGTACTTTTCGGAGATTAACGGAAATAGAAGTAGTATAACAGGTATTTAGGTGAAGATAGAAAAAGATATAAGAGTGAAACACCACAAAGACATATGAATACCGAAGTATATAAATGTATGACTTGAGTAATTGAGTTGATATACTTGTAGTTTGCACTTCCTTTCTAATAGAGAAGAGAAGTGAGAGATACAAATGTATAATATAAAAAAATGTGGCAAATAATATTTGTTACACAACAAAACTCCTCATCTATTTATAGCAAAAGATGACATCAAAGCCAAGCAAATATCAAGTTTAAGGCTACAAAAACTGCATATGTTACTCCTATATTAATTAGAAAGCTCCGTTATATAAAGAACCTGGACACTAATTTTAAAAATAAAAAATGACCCAAGATGCTCAATTAAATGCACTCAAATGAGTTGCAAAACAATAGCCCTCTCTCTATAAAATATATAGTTTGCAAAAGAGTCAAAAATACTCAAGTAGATTATACATGTATTATTTAAAATAATTCATATAAAAAAATTTTACAATCCCCAACTTGAATATTTTAAATATAAAAAAGGTATAGTTTGAGCAGTATGTTAGATATATTTGATAATGTCATGGCTAATATGTTTTATGTTTAGATTTCAGATCTTATTTGAACAGAACAAATCAGTACTTAACTGATCAGTACTTATACTGGAAGACAGAACTTAAGGGATATCAGTACTTATGTTATCAGGAGATAAGCATCAGGAGATAGATATCGGAACTTAAGTGCTGAAGAACGATCAGATAAGGACAGTAGCTGATTGAAGTTAAGAAGATCAAGATAAACATAAGAAGAGATATGCATGAAGAAGGAATTCCGTGAAGAATGGAATACTTGGAAGAAAAGATATCTGATTGATATATTTTAGGAAGCAGAATTATATTCCATATCAATTAGCGATTATCTTGTAACTGTGTAGTATATAAACACAGACATAGGGTTTACACTATAAGTGTTATCATTATCGAGAATATTATTTACTGTAACCCTAGCAGCTCTCGTGATATTTTGTTCATCACTGAGAGATAACAGTTCCAGATTGTAACAGAGTTTATTGTTTAAATAAAGTTTGTTTTCTGTTACATAAGTTCTTGAAGTTTGATTTGATTGTAATAAACACTGTATTCACCCCCTCTACAGTGAAAGTGTGACCTAATAAGTGGTATCAGAGCCTTCTGTTAACACACATACAGTTAAAGATCCAAACACAATCATGTCTGACACAGAAACTCCAACTAAGCCTACCAAAACTGAGGAATCATCAAAGACATCAACTCAGAGTCGATATGAGACTATCAGAGTTCCCATATTGAGACCATCTGAATATCCCATATGGAAGGTAAGGATGACCATGTTTCTGGAAGCAACAGATCCAGAATACCTTGATAGAATCAAGGAAGGGCCTCATAAACCTACCAAGCTCGCTGTTGTAGTTGCAGGTGAAGCAGCAATGACCGTACCAAAGGAAAAGAGTGATTACACTGCTGAAGATATAGCATCTATTGCTAAGGATGCCAAGGTACGACACTTATTGCATAGTGCCATTGATAATGTAATGTCAAACAGGGTAATCAACTGCAAGACTGCTAAGGAGATATGGGATGCACTGGAGACAAGGTGTCAAGGAACTGAAACAGTTAAGAAGAACAGGAAGACAATACTCACTCAAGAGTATGAACACTTTGACTCTAGGACTAATGAGTCATTGACTGATGTATATGATAGATTTGTCAAACTCTTGAATGACTTGTCGTTGGTTAATAAGGAGTATGATCTTGAAGATACAAACCTTAAATTCCTGTTAGCTCTTCCTGAATGTTGGGATTTGAAGGCAACAACAATAAGAGACAACTACAATCTTGATGAAACAACTCTTGATGAAATCTATGGAATGCTCAAGACTCATGAACTTGAGATGGAACAAAGAAGCAAGAGGAAAGGAGGAAAGTCAAGGACAGTTGCTGTCAAGGCTGAAGAGGAATCCCCCAAACCACCTTCCTCAAAGAAAGACAAGGGTAAAGCTCTTATCATAAAGTCTGATACTGAGTCATCAAGTTCTGAGAGTGATGATGACTCAGATTCTGAAAGCTTGCCTGAAACTAATGCTGATGAGGAGATGATGAAGCTGTGTGCTCTTATGGTGAAAGGAATCACAAAGATTGCATACAGGAAGTTCAGGAAGGGAAAGAAGTTTTCCAGGAAAGGCATAAGTTCTGATAAGAAGAATTTCAGAAGATCTGAAGGAAGAGGAGGAAAGTCTGACAGAGGAGATTACGCTAATGTTAAATGTTATAATTGTGGTGAGAAAGGCCACATATCTCCTGATTGCAAGAAGACCAAGAATGACAAAGGCAAAGCTCTTGTCACAAAGCAGAAAAGCTGGACAGACACCTCAGACTCTGAAAGTGAGGAAAACTATGCATTGATGGCAAATGCTGATAAATCAAGTTCTGAGAGCAGTTCTGAAGCTGCTGAAACAAAGGTACCTCAGACTACTTATGCTTTTCATACTGATGATATTAATGAGTTGAGAAGATATCTTAAAACCATGTTTGTTAGTTATAGAGATCAAACTTTAACATGTGAAAGATTAACTTCTGAAAATCTTGCTTTTAGGAAAAGAAATGATTTCTTAGAAAAAGAGTTAGTCATGTTCCATCAAACTCAGCAGGATAGAGATGATGCTTTTTATGTTAGGGATGAAGTGCTAAAAATGAATGAATCTCTAAAAACTGAGTTAGAAAAGGAGAGAGAGATTATCAGAACTTGGACTAACTCTGGCAAAACAACTCAAAATTTGCTAAGCAGTGGAAACTGGAAAGAGGGCTTAGGCTATGGAGAAAATAAAAATGAAAAAGGCACTGTAGAAATTAAGCCTGTTGATAAGCAAAAGCCGAAGTTAAAACCTGTTAAGTTTGTAACTGAAAAATCTGAAAATGAGAAATCAGAAGTTAAAAAGGAATTAGCTTCTGACAAACTAAAACAGGAAAAGACAGCTGAAGTTAACATAGGCTTAATGACAAAGAAGCAGCTTAAGCATAAGCTGAAAGATGTTAAGAATGCAAACAAGGTAAAATCACCTAGGAAAAACAGGAATGGAAAGGAAGGTGTGAATAAAAGCAATAACTATAAATCTGTTCCTGATGCTCCTAGGAAAGCATGTCACAACTGTGGAAGTTCTAACCATCTGGCTTCTTTTTGCAGGAAGAATAAGAATATTAACTCCTTATCTACAAAGTCAGGAGTTAAGAGTCAGTCTGTTAGATACAAACCACAAAATCCTTGTTTTCATTGTGGTAGTTTATGGCATTCCATTTATACTTGTAAGGAATATCATAGTTTGTACTATGATTATTATCAAATAAAACCTTCTTTAAAGAAAGTTTCTGTTGTTCCTTCTAGTGTAAGTTCTGATTCAAAGTCTGATAGTATAAGTTCTGATAAGAAAACTGTTAACATAAAATCTGATGCTAAATCCGCTGCAAATGTTAACAAACCTAAAAAGGCCAAAGGATCCAAGCAAGTCTGGGTCCTTAAAACTAATAATTAGTGGTCTTTTTGATTGCAGGGCAACAAGAAAAATATTTTAGTTCTGGACAGTGGATGTTAGGGACATATGACTGGAAATAAGGCCCTGCTATCAGACTTTGTGGAGAAAGCTGGCCCAAGTGTTTCTTATGGAGATGGCAACATTGGAAAAACTTTGGGATATGGCAATATCAATCTTGGGAATGTCATCATTAAAGATGTAGCTCTGGTCTCAGGACTTAAACACAACTTACTGAGTATAAGTCAAATCTGTGACAGAGGTTATCATGTTGATTTCTTTGCAGAACATTGTGAAATAGTTAGTAAATCTAAAGGAAAAATTGTTCTGAAGGGATTCAGGCGTGGTAACATTTATGAAGCTAAGCTTTCAACAAGTTCTGATGGTTCTGCAATCTGTTTAGTAAGTAGAGCCTCAACTGAAGAAAGCTGGAATTGGCACAAGAAACTCTCTCATTTAAACTTCAACAAGATAAATGAACTGATCAAGAAAGATCTTGTGAGAGGACTGCCAAAATCAGTGTTTGTTCCTGATGGTCTTTGTGACTCATGTCAGAAGGCTAAACAAAGAAAATCTTCGTTCAAGAGCAAGACTGAATCATCAATTCTTGAGCCTTATTATCTGCTTCATGTTGATCTATTTGGTCCAGTGAATGTCATGTCTATTGCAAAGAAGAAACATGCATTGGTCATAGTAGATGAGTTCACCAGATACACATGGGTGTATTTCTTGCACACAAAAAGTGAAACTGCATCTATCCTGATTGATCATGTCAAACATCTGGATAAATTGATCAAAGATTCTGTGAAAATCTTGAGGAGTGATAATGGCACTGAATTCAAGAATCTGATAATGGAAGAGTTCTGCAAAAATCATGGAATAAAGCAGGAATTTTCTGCTCCTGGAACTCTACAGCAAAATGGAGTTGTTGAAAGGAAGAATAGAACTCTTATTGAAGCTGCACGAACAATGCTTGAAGAAGCAAAGCTTCCAACCTATTTCTGGGCTGAAGCTGTGCAGACTGCTTGTTTTACTCAAAATGCAACACTCATTAACAAGCATGGAAAAACACCATATGAGATGGTGAAGAACAAAAAGCCAAATCTCAAATACTTTCATGTATTTGGATGTAAGTGTTTTGTTCTCAAGACTCATCCTGAACAGCTATCCAAGTTTGATCTAAAAGCTGATGAGGGAATCTTTGTGGGATATCCACTTTCTACAAAAGCCTTCAGAGTCTATAATTTGAGAACAAAAGTGGTCATGGAATCTATCAATGTCTCTTTTGATGACAAGAAGATCACTGGACGTGAAGATTGCATTGATCATGATCAGCTGAGATTTGAAAATGAAGATTCATATTCTGATTCCTCAATTCCTGACAGTCTAAGTCCTGATACTGTAAATTCTGATGGATTAAACTCTGATGTTATTGAAACTGTGGTGACTACATCAAAAGAAGATGCACCAATGCAGGGGGAGCATACTCAAGATATTATCACATCTCAAGAAGCATCAGAACATACATCTGGCTCTTCAAATTCTGATTCGTCAAGTTCTGATAAGCCAAGTACTGATAGTACTGAAAATCTAAATACTGAAGGATCCAACTCAGAGAGCATAGTTTCAGGGGGAGCATCAGAAAATGAAATCGAAGACAGCATGAATCATGGGGGAGCATCCAGTTCTAGAGAAAATCTTCCATCTGCAAGGAAGTGGACAAAATCACATACACCTGATTTGATAATTGGAAATCCTGAGGCAGGTGTCAGAACTAGAATAGGTACTTCGAATGAATGTCTTTACAATTCTTTTCTCTCTCAGTCTGAGCCAAAGAAAGTGGAAGAAGCTCTTCAAGATGCTGATTGGGTGCAAGCAATGCAGGAAGAGTTGAATGAATTTGAAAGAAACAAAGTCTGGACCTTAGTGCCAAGACCTAAGAATAGATCGGTTGTTGGTACAAAGTGGGTATTCAGAAACAAAACTGACAGTGATGGCATAATTGTAAGGAACAAGGCAAGGCTGGTTGGAAAAGGATATTCTCAACAGGAGGG